>NW_027650341.1:0-103558 GCF_965287045.1 Carcharhinus amblyrhynchos
GGGGCTAGTACAGGTTCAATGGGCTGAAGCCTGTGACAGGCGGAAGGATGGGTTTATTCTCACCGTTTGAGCTGTTTTCTGCCTGTCCGCTGGGTCGGCTGTCCCTCAGCTGCTCTGCTCCCTCGAGATTTCCACCATTCGCAGTGACAGGTCCGTGAACTCATCTGTGGACTGAGAGCAGACGGGAACCCAGATCAGAGCCGGAGCGGATGTGGATCAGAGCCGGAGCGGATGTGGATCAGAGCCGGAGCGGATGTGGATCAGAGCCGGAGCGGATGTGGATCAGAGCCGGAGCGGATGTGGATCAGAGCCGGAGCGGATGTGGATCAGAGCCGGAGCGGATGTGGATCAGAGCCGGAGCGGATGTGGATCAGAGCCGGAGCGGATGTGGATCAGAGCCGGAGCGGATGTGGATCAGAGCCGGAGCGGATGTGATCAGAGCCGGAGCGGATGTGGATCAGAGCCAGAGAGGATGTGGATCAGAGCCGGAGTGAACAGAGACAGCTGGTTACACATGAACCCTCACCCATTTCCCCCGTCCTGTGACGTTAGTGTGAAAGTGAACAGCCCACCCCCTCCCCCCCAACAACACATTCCTCCCCCCCCAACACCGACACATTCCTCCCCCCCCACCCCGACACATTCCTCCCCCCCCAACACCGACACATTCCTCCCCCCCCAACACCGACACATTCCTCCCCCCCCAACACCGACACATTCCTCCCCCCCGACCCCGACACATTCCTCCCCCCCCACACATTCCTCCCCCTTCCCCCCCCCCCCGTACATCCCTCCCCCGCCCCCCCTGCACAGTGTGTGTGATCGGTGAGCTGGAGTTAGCTGGAGGCCAGACTGGTGAGGCTGGCAGATTTCCTTCCCCAAAGGGGCATTAAGGGGTTATTTTTTGAAGCCACAGTGTGGGTGCCATGGTGACCACCCCAATCTCTTCCGAACCCCTCCCCCGTATTACAATCGGGGAGACCCCCTCCCCCACGATCCTATTCCCTTCGTCCCCAACCATCTCCCAAACCTCCCCCCCTTCTCTCTCTGCCCTTCCTCCCTACCCCCCTCCACTCCCAAAGCTTCTTCCCCCTCCCCTGCTTCTCTCCCACCCCCCTCTGCCCCCCCAAGCTTCTTCCCTCCTCCCCCACTCTGTCCCCAAATCCCTTCCCCCCCCCCCCACTTTCTGCCTTCAGCCTGACCACCCTCCCCCCCCCCCCCCCCCACCCCACCCCCAGTGAGCGGGGACCAATCCCGTGTGCCTCAGGACCCGAACCGAGCATTCGAGCCTCTCCGGAACATTCCACTGAGCTCAGCGGTTAGTTGTTGAGATCGAATCCCCCTATCCCTCTCCGTATCCGGCAGAAACCCCCTCCTCAAACAGCCCGACTAAACCCACCTCCCCCCCCCGCCCACCCCTCGCCACCTCTCCCCATCCGGGTGGGAACCAGCTCCCCGCCCCGATCAAACCCCCCTCCCCCCCCGGGTGGGAACCAGCTCCCCGCCCCGATCAAACCCCCCCTCCCCCCCCGGGTGGGAACCAGCTCCCCGCCCCGATCAAACCCCCCTCCCCCCCCGGGTGGGAACCAGCTCCCCGCCCCGATCAAACCCCCCTCCCCCCCGGGTGGGAACCAGCTCCCCGCCCCGATCAAACCCCCCTCCCCCCCCCTCACCACCTTTCCCCATCTGGGTGGGAACCACCCCCCTGCCCCGATCAAACCCAGCTCACCCCCCCGCCCCCCCTCGGTCCCTGGGCCGGACTCAACTCGTTCCCTGACCAGCGCTTGCTGCCACTGTCCACACTGTTAAAACCCGAATCCAGGTCACTGTGCTGCTGGCTCCCCACACAATTCATCAGGGAGACTGCAAACAGGGCAGGAACACAGTTACAACAGCAACAACACTCCCTCGACTCAATTACTCCCCATCTCTAACTGTCCCCCTGAACTGAGCCTCGCGCTTGGCTCCCCCCCAGAGAGAGGGAGGGTCGCGAGTCACCCACATTGCTGTGTCTCTGGAGTCACATGTAGGCCAGACCAGGGTAAGGACGGCAGATTTCCTTCCCTAAAGGGGCAGCACAGTGGGTTAGCGCTGCTGTCTCACAGCGCCAGGGACCCGGGTTCAATCCCAGCGGCACGGTGACACAGTGGGTTAGCGCTGCTGTCTCACAGCGCCAGGGACCCGGGTTCAATCCCAGCGGCACGGTGACACAGTGGGTTAGCACTGCTGTCTCACAGCGCCAGGGACCCGGGTTCAATCCTAGCGGCACGGTGACACAGTGGGTTAGTGCTGCTGTCTCACAGGGACCCGGGTTCAATCCCAGCGGCACGGTGACACAGTGGGTTAGCGCTGCTGTCTCACAGCGCCAGGGACCCGGGTTCAATCCCAGCGGCACGGTGACACAGTGGGTTAGCGCTGCTGTCTCACAGGGACCCGGGTTCAATCCCAGCGGCACGGTGACACAGTGGGTTAGCGCTGCTGTCTCACAGCGCCAGGGACCCGGGTTCAATCCCAGCGGCACGGTGACACAGTGGGTTAGCGCTGCTGTCTCACAGCGCCAGGGACCCGGGTTCAATCCCAGCGGCACGGTGACACAGTGGGTTAGCGCTGCTGTCTCACAGCGCCAGTGACCTGGGTTTGATTCCCGGTTTGGGTCACTGTCTGTGTGGAGTCTGCACATTCTCCCCGTGTCTGCGTGGGTTTCCTCCCACAGTCTGAAAGACGTGCTGGTTAGGGTGCATCGGGCCGGGCTAAATTCTCCCTCAGTGTAACCCGAACAGGAGCCGGAGAGTGTCGACAATGGGTTTTTCACAGTAACTTCATTGCAATGTTAATGTAAGCCTTCCTTGTGACACGAATAAATGAACTAAAAAACTTAATGTAAGCCTGCTTGTGACACTGATGAATGAACTTCAAACTTTTTTCAGTGAACCAGATGGGTTTTGAATCGATGAGGGGTCAATGGTCATCATTACTGGGATTAGTGCCAAATTTTATTAATTGAATTTGAGTTACATCGGGTATGGGATTCGAACCCGGGTCCCCAGAATATTAACATGGCCTCAGGATGACTGGCCAATTGATGTGACCACTTGTCCCCGCAGCCATCTCCACATATCTCGCTGGGGCTGGAATCCCGGGGGAGGGGAGGGGAGGAAGTGATACACCCAGTGGTACAGATTCTCACTCAGACCCCACTGGGGGAACTGGGAGCAGTTCTGCCTACCCCCCCCCACCGCCCCCACTCAGGAAGGTGATGCTGGCCTTGGAAGGGGCGGCAGGGGAGCGTGGGGTACAGCCCTGTTTGACCAAAATGAGACCAGCACTTAAAGGGTTAAGATACGAGGACAGGCTGGTATTGCCTCGAGTGTAGAGGATTAAGGGGGCGATCTAATCGAGGGTTTAAACTGATAAACACAGAAATTTCCACGCTGGGGTTGGGAGATTGCAGCAGAGTTAAAGCAATAAAGATTAGAGACTGAAGGCAGGTAGATGGAGTGAAACCAGAGATAAAACATGAATGGTGGAAGAGGCTCGAGAGAGGGGCTGAATGGCCTCCTCCTGTTCCTGTATAACAGGTTCGGGTGGGGGGGGGGGGGGGGGTGGTGCTGAATGGCCACTTCCTGTTGCTCTGTGACGGAGTTTGAAGGGTAATTTTCCCAGGGGGGCCAGGGCAGCCCTTTCCACTGAGTGTTCCTCAGTTCGATCCGCTGTGTACAAATTCAGAAAACACAGAGTGAGCAACTCACCAGGAGCCGAAACCGTGAGGTCGCATCGATCTCTCTAAGTCAGAAAGGTCAGGAACTGCTTTACAAGCTTCAATGTTCAAATATTTAAATATATGGATCTTCCCTTTGGTACAAATCTGAAAACAACAGGATATATACAGAATAAACCTCACAAACCGTCCCCATCAAACACTCCCAGGACAGGTACAGCACGGGGTTAGATACAGAGTAAAGCTCCCTCTACACTGTCCCCATCAAACACTCCCAGGACAGGTACAGCACGGGTTAGATACAGAGTAAAGCTCCCTCTACACTGTCCCCATCAAACACTCCCAGGACAGGTACAGCACGGGGTTAGATACAGAGTAAAGCTCCCTCTACACTGTCCCCCCATCAAACACTCCCAGGACAGGTACAGCACGGGGTTAGATACAGAGTAAAGCTCCCTCTACACTGTCCCCATCAAACACTCCCAGGACAGGTACAGCACGGGGTTAGATACAGAGTAAAGCTCCCTCTACACTGTTCCCCATCAAACACTCCCAGGACAGGTACAGCACGGGGTTAGATACAGAGTAAAGTTTCACAGTACTTACTTGTGCAGGTGGGGACTGTAAGGGGTTGTTATCCAGGAGGATGTTCTGGAGATGACGGAGATGTCGATAACAAACCGGAATCCTTGTGACTTTGTTACAGGAGAAATCGAGGCGGACCAGTGGGAGCTCGGAAAGTTCTGCAAGTAAGGAATGACATTCCGTGTTAGCCCGCCTGTCACCCAACAACTTGGTTCCCGGATGGTGAACTGGGAGATCAGAGGGTGCTGGTATCCCTCCCCTCAATCCAACCCACAGGACACTCAGAGGATTGGGCAAGCTGTTCAACTGTGAAGGCAGCACGGTCCAGACTTCCCCTGAATTGTGCAGTGGACAGGGGGTGTCGCTGGGGACGAGGATTGGGGGGGGTGTGTCGCTGGGGACGAGGATTGGGGGGAGGGGGGAAGGTGTTGCTGGGGACGAGGATTGGGGGGGAGGGGGGAAGGTGTTGCTGGGGACGAGGATGGGGGGGTGTGTGTCGCTGGGGACGAGGATTGTTGGGGGGGGGGTGGTGGTGTCGCTGGGGACGAGGATTGGGGGGGGTGTGGTGGTGTCACTGGGACGAGGATTGGGGGGGGGGTGTGGTGGTGTCGCTGGGGACGAGGATTGGGGGGGGGTGTCGCTGGGGACGAGGATTGGGGAGGGGGGGTGTGTCGCTGGGGACGAGGATTGGGGGGGGGTGTCGCTGGGGACGAGGATTGGGGGGGTGTGGTGGTGTCGCTGGGGACGAGGATTGGGGGGGTGTGGTGGTGTCGCTGGGGACGAGGATTGGGGGGGTGTGGTGGTGTCGCTGGGGACGAGGATTGGGGGGGGGGGTGTGTGTCGTTGGGGACGAGGATTGGGGGGGGGTGTGTCGCTGGGGACGAGGATTAGGGGGGGGGGGGGCGAGGAGGTGGTGTCACTGGGGAAGAGGATTGGGGGGGTTGCCAGAAGAGGTGAGGTGGGGGCGCCAGGGTCGAGAGAAATTAGTCACTGAGTGCTGGGGACTGGTGCGTGGTGGAGGGCATGTTGACCAGGGCAGGGGAGGGGTCACTGGGTTGAAGGGGGGGTAGGGGCAGGGGGTGGGGGGGTGGGGGGGGCAGGGTTGGTTGCCGGGGATGGGGAGTGTTGCCGGTGGGGGTTGGCTGGATAGTTCAGCTCGGCCTTTCCCGAGTCCTCCTCCCAAACACACTGATCCCCTGTCACCATCCACCTCCCCGATCCACTCACTGCAGCAGTGGCCCAGGGTAAAGCCCAGCCATAGACCCCCAGTGGGGAACACACTCACCACTCAGATATTACATCCTCAGTTCAAATCCCACCCCAATCCAGGACAACACTCTCACTGCCCGTGCCGAGGGAGTGCCGCACTGTCAGAGGGTCAGTGCTGGGGGAGTGCCGCACTGTCAGAGGGTCAGTGCCGGGGGAGCGCCGCACTGTCAGAGGGTCAGTGCTGAGGGAGCGCCGCACTGTCAGAGGGTCAGTGCTGAGGGAGCACCGCACTGTCAGAGGGAGCGCCGCACTGTGTGCTTGGTGCTCTGATAACATTGCATAAACAAGAAGCCCATTGGTTGTGAATGTCTCTCTGGGATGTGCTGAGGATGTGGCAGATGCTATAGAAATGAAAGTTTCCCTTGCCGCTATTGGGCACTGGGGAAGTGGCTCAAACTGGAGTGTGCAGCTTTTAGGGGAGGGGAGGGGAGGGGAGGGGAGGGGAGGGGAGGGGAGGGGAGGGGAGGGGAGGGGAGGGGAGGGGAGGGGAGGGGAGGGGAGGGGGTGTGAGCGACTCACCTTCGGGAAGGGTGACCAGCTGGTTACGTCGCAGGTTGAGGTCCCGCAGCGACTCCAGATTCCCGATCTGTGACGGCAACATCTGGATCTCATTACAGCTGACATCCTGCACGGACAAACACATCCCGGAGTCACCCACACGGAGAGAACCACACCCCCGCCCCCCCCCCACCCCTCCAAAACCTACCTCTCTCCAACAGGGGGTTGGGGGCGGGGGCTCCTCATTCCCCCAGTAATAAACACCCCCCCCCACCCCCAACACTGGGTGTGACCCACCCTGTCAGTGCAGCCCCTTCCCCTGGGGACAGGCTCCGTCCCTTCTGTCCTGTGTGTGTGCGGGTGTGTATACACTCACTCACACGGGTCCACGCACATGGATGCACACACAAAAACATACTGATGTGTGTACACAGATATACATGAGCACACACTCGTACATGCTTGCATGAACAAAAACACAAAGGCAGACACCAATATACACTCTGGTACGTGCACAGACACACCTGCACACAAAAAACTGCATGTACACACATACAGAAAAACATACCGGTGTATATACAGACACAAACATTCAGGGATTCAGAATTCATAATACAGTCACCCACACACACACAGTCAGGCAGGAAGGGTGTTGGTACATTGAGAAGTGACCCATGTCAGATGTCCACCCTCAGTTGGCAGAGTGACCCTCACTGAGTGAACCTACCAGTTCCCGGAGCTGTCGAAGGCACCCGATATTCTCAGGAAGTGACGTGAGCTTGTTGTTACTGGTGATGAGGACTTTCAGCGGAAGACAGCACAGGAACGGGGGTAACACACACAGCTGGCTGCGACTGCACACAGAGAGAGAGAGAGAGAGTGAGAGAGAGAGAGAGTGAGAGAGCAACAGCACAATCCCTCCACAGCTCAATACTTACCCCACAGGGGTCACTGGACAGTGATCAGGAGCAGGAACCCTGGCTGATTTCCCCCCTCTCTCTCTCTAACCCAGGGATCACTGGACAGTGATCAGGAGCAGGAACCCTGGCTGATTTCCCCTCTCTCTCTCTCTCTAACCCAGGGATCACTGGACAGTGATCAGGAGCAGGAACCCTGGCTGATTTCCTCTCTCTCTCTCTCTCTAACCCAGGGATCACTGGACAGTGATCAGGAGCAGGAACCCTGGCTGATTTCCCCCTCTCTCTCTCTCTCTCTCTAACGCAGGGATCACTGGACAGTGATCAGGAGCAGGAACCCTGGCTGTTTTCCCTCCCTCCCTCTCTCTCTCTCTAAACCAGGGATCACTGGACAGTGATCAGGAGCAGGAACCCTGGCTGATTTCCCCTCTCTCTCTAACGCAGGGATCACTGGACAGTGATCAGGAGCAGGAACCCTGGCTGATTTCCTCTCTCTCTCTCTAACCCAGGGATCACTGGACAGTGATCAGGAGCAGGAACCCTGGCTGATTTCCCCTCTCTCTCTCTAACCCAGGGATCACTGGACAGTGATCAGGAGCAGGAACCCTGGCTGATTTCCCCTCTCTCTCTAACCCAGGGATCACTGGACAGTGATCAGGAGCAGGAACCCTGGCTGATTTCCCCTCTCTCTCTCTCTAACCCAGGATCACTGGACAGTGATCAGGAGCAGGAACCCTGGCTGATTTCCCCTCTCTCTCTCTCTAACCCAGGGATCACTGGACAGTGATCAGGAGCAGGAACCCTGGCTGATTTCCCCCCTCTCTAACCCAGGGATCACTGGACAGTGATCAGGAGCAGGAACCCTGGCTGATTTCCCTTCTCTCTCTCTAACCCAGGGATCACTGGACAGTGATCAGGAGCAGGAACCCTGGCTGATTTCCCCTCTCTCTCTAACCCAGGGATCACTGGACAGTGATCAGGAGCAGGAACCCTGGCTGATTTCCCCTCTCTCTCTCTCTAACCCAGGGATCACTGGACAGTGATCAGGAGCAGGAACCCTGGCTGATTTCCCCTCTCTCTCTCTAACCCAGGGATCACTGGACAGTGATCAGGAGCAGGAACCTGGCTGATTTCCCCTCTCTCTCTCTCTAACCCAGGGATCACTGGACAGTGATCAGGAGCAGGAACCCTGGCTGATTTCCCCTCTCTCTCTCTCTCTAACCCAGGATCACTGGACAGTGATCAGGAGCAGGAACCCTGGCTGATTTACCCCTCTCTCTCTCTCTCTAACCCAGGGATCACTGGACAGTGATCAGGAGCAGGAACCCTGGCTGATTTCCCCTCTCTCTCTCTCTCTAACCCAGGGATCACTGGACAGTGATCAGGAGCAGGAACCCTGGCTGATTTCCCCTCTCTCTCTCTCTCTAACCCAGGGATCACTGGACAGTGATCAGGAGCAGGAACCCTGGCTGATTTCCCCTCTCTCTCTCTCTCTAACCCAGGGATCACTGGACAGTGATCAGGAGCAGGAACCCTGGCTGATTTCCCCTCTCGCTGGGTCAATGTTAGGCTCCACACTTCGGGGTGGATGTGGAGACCTAGGAGAGGGAGTGGAGGCAGATTGAATGGAATGGGGGCCGGGATGAGGGAGTTTAGTCCACGCGGAGAAAAACTGGGAGAAGTTGGGATCGTTCTCCTCAGAACAGAGAATTTACTGAAGTTTATTTATTTATTATCGTTACAAGTAAAGCTTACATTAACACTGCAATGAAGTTACTGTGAAAAGCCCCCAGTCGTCCACACTCCAGCTCCTGTTCGGGTTACACTGAGGGAGAATTTAGCACGGCCCAATGCACCCTAACCAGCACGTCTTTCAGACTGTGGGAGGAAACCGGAGCACCCGGAGGAAACCCACACAGACACAGGGAGAACATGCAGACTCCACACAGACAGTGACCCACGCTGGGATTGAACCCGGGTCCCTGTGAGGCAGCAGCGCTAACCCACTGTGTCACCGTGCCGCCGGGATTGAACCCGGGTCCCTGGCGCTGTGAGACAGCAGCGCTAACCCACTGTGTCACGGTGCCACTGGGATTGAACCCGGGTCCCTGACGCTGTGAGACAGCAGCGCTAACCCACTGTGTCACCCCCATTGAATTAATACTCAGTAATGAGGGGAGTGTGTGGTGCACCCACAGTCTTTGGACATTCATTAACAAACCACAGCCACCCTGGAAATCCCCTGGCCACATTCACCTGAGGTTGAGGTAGGTTAAAGCCTGGAGGTTAGTAATTGCTGAGGGAATAGTCCTCACACAGTTGTGGTACAGATTCAGCGTTTCCAGGGAGATGTACTGGCAGAGCTCACACGGAATCTCCGAAAGCCTGTTCTTCGATAGGTCTGTGAAGGGGAAGGAAAGGATGGCAGAGTCAGAGCACCATCTTTCTTTAGGGAAATGCAGGAAAAGACCACTGATTATCCTGAGGACCCAGGCTCCTCTCCAGGGCCCACCCCCCCCACCAAGGGCCTGCCCCGGGCCCGGGCTCCTTTCATTCAGTATTCATTAAGTACCTCTGCTATTTCTACCAGTTCCGTCACATTTAATAGATCCTATTCCTTCACCTCTTCTCCTCTCACTCTTCACATACTTGTAGAATGCCTTGGGGTTTTCCTTAATCCTGCCTGCCAAGGCCTTCTCATAACCCGTTCTGGACGTATACTATTCTCGATCTCTAACATTACTTGGCTCTCTGAACCTTTTATAACCTTTTTTCTTCTTGACTCGATTTATTACAGCCTTTGTACAGCACGGTTCCTGTAACCTACCATAACTTCCCTGTCTCATCGGAACATGGCTATGCAGAACTCCAGACAAATATTCCCTGAAAACTTGCCACATTTCTTTCGGATATTTCCCTGAGAAAATCTCTTTCCAGTTTAAGCCTCTAATTTCCTGCCTGATAGCCTCATAATTCCCCTTACTCCAGATAAACACTTCCTAGCCTGCCTGATCCTATCTCTCTCCAATGCTATTGTAAAGGAGATAGAATTATGATCACTGTCTCCAAAATGCTCTCCCACTGAGAGATCTGACGCCTGTCCAGGTTCATTCCCCAATACCAGACCAAGTACAGCCTCTCCTCTCGTCAGCTTATCCACATATTTGTCAGAAACCTCCTTCCCATCCAAACCCCTTACCCTAGGGATATTCCAGTTGATGTTTGGGAAATAAAATCTCCCATCACGACAACTCTTATTATTACATCTTTCGAGGATCTGTTTCCCTATCTGTTCCTCAACATCCCTGTTACTATTGGGCAGCCTATAGAAAACACCAGAAAAGTTATCGACCCCTTCCTGTTCCTAACCTCCATCCACAGAGACTCCAGAGACAGTCCCTCCACAGCGTCCATCTTCTCTACAGCCGTGACACTATCTCTGATCAACAGTGCCACTCCCCCACCTCTTTTGCCTCCCTCCCTGTCCCTCCTGAAACATCGGAAACCTGGCACTTGAAGTAACCAGTCCTGTCCCAATCATGTGACATTAAATCAAATCTACGTACACTATGAATGGTATGCTTTGTCTGTATATCGCACAAGAAACAATATTTTTCACGGTATCCCAGTGCATGTGACAATAATAAATCAAATCTATGTACTCTATGAACGGTATGCTTTGTCTGTATATCGCACAAGAAACAATACTTTTCACTGTATCCCAACACGTGACAATAATAAATCAAATCTATGTACTCTATGAATGGTATGCTTTGTCGGTATGGCCTACAAGAAACAATACTTTTCACTGTATCCCAGTACACGTGACAATAATAAATCAAATGTACTCGATGAATGGTATGCTTTGTCTATATAGTGCACAAGAAACAATATTTTTCACTGCATCCCAGTACATGTGACAATAATAAATCAAATCTACGTACTCTATGAACGGTATGCTTTGTCTGTATAGCCCACAAGAAACAATACTTTTCACTGTATCCCAGTACATGTGACAATAATAAATCAAATGTATGTACTCTATGAATGGTATGCTCTGTATAGTGCATAAGAAACAATACTTTTCACTGTATCCCAGTACATGTGACAATAATAAATCAAATGAAAGATTCTATCTATCTGGGTCTTTCCTGACAATAGAACTTTCTGATTTGGCACTGTGTCAGTGATCCCAGCTGAGACCAGCCCCAGAACGGATCGCAACGGAGCTGGAACCGGGACAGAGGGATTTCAGCAAATCTGGACTGAAACATGGGGTATTAGTGGGGCGATAGAGAAGATTTACTCCAAATCGATAGTTCAGACAGACACACTGTGACATTGTGCTAGTTGTTAAGCAATGTGAACAGACCCGGGACTGAGAAGTGCTCCAAAATATAACTAAATATTCAACTAAATCGCAGAGCACCAGGGTGAGAGGATGCGGGGGGGGGGGGGGGGGGGGGGGGGCAGAAATCATACTGTCCCCAACATAGACAGACTCAGTTAGAGTGCAGGGAAGGCCGTTTCACACATCACCAGCTCTAGGATAACTCCCTCAGACAGGGCACTGACACTAGAGAGAGAGACAGACCCTCCCCAGCAGGACAACTCCCTCAGACACAGCACTGACACAGAGAGACCCCTCCCCAGGATAACTCCCTCAGACACAGCACTGACACAGAGACAGACCCATCCCAGGATAACTCCCTCAGACACAGCACTGACACAGAGAGAGACCCCTCCCCAGGATAACTCCCTCAGACACAGCACTGACACAGAGAGACCCCTCCCCAGGATAACTCCCTCAGACAGGGCACTGACACAGAGAGACCCCTCCCCAGGATAACTCCCTCAGACAGGGCACTGACACAGAGAGACCCCTCCCCAGGATAACTCCCTCAGACACAGCACTGACACAGAGAGACCCCTCCCAGGATAACCCCCTCAGACACAGCACTGACACAGAGACAGACCCATCCCCAGGATAACTCCCTCAGACACAGCACTGACACAGAGACAGACCCCTCCCCAGGATAACCCCCTCAGACACAGCACTGACATAGGGAGAGACCCCTCCCCAGGATAACTCCCTTACTGTTCCCTCTCTTCAAAAACATTCTACCTCAAGAGAAACTTGGTCAGTCACTCCATAGAACCTCACGTGCTGTACCTGTCCTGGGAGTGTTTGATGGGGGGGACAGTGTAGAGGGAGCTTTACTCTGTATCTAACCCCGTGCTGTACCTGTCCTGGGAGTGTTTGATGGGGGGACAGTGTAGAGGGAGCTTTACTCTGTATCTAACCCCGTACTGTACCTGTCCTGGGAGTGTTTGATGGGGGACAGTGTAGAGGGAGCTTTACTCTGTATCTAACCCCGTACTGTACCTGTCCTGGGAGTGTTTGATGGGGGACAGTGCAGAGGTAGCTTTACTCTGTATCTAACCCCGTGCTGTACCTGTCCTGGGAGTGTTTGATGGGGGGACAGTATAGAGGGAGCTTTACTCTGTATCTAACCCCGTGCTGTCCCTGTCCTGTTTGATGGGGACAGTGTTGAGGAACTGTGTTGTAAACTGTACAGGAACTCTGAGCTGTGCATCCTTCCCAGGGATCTGCGGTCAGAGGTCAGGATAAGTGGACATTGGCAGGCTGCCCAGATGGTAAAGATCAGGGGTCGGGGGTTACATCGCACGAATGACAAGTATTCCTGCTGGATAAATGTGTACATTCCACAGCTGGAGTCTGTGTTGCCGGCACAAGTGTCTCACTGATACAGTCACAAGAACGTCTTTGTTCAAATCTGCATTCATGTACAAACAATCATTCCCACAATCCCTCCGTCTCGCTGCCAATCTCCATCTCCGCTGAACGGAGTCAACACTGCCTCACACTGCACTCCTTCGGAAAAATATTCCCACCACAAAGAACAGAGCTGGGGATGTGGAAGGCTCTACAGCAATGCACACTCTTATCCTTGGTCTGAGCCACTGAGGGCTCAGTGAAGAGTGGTCACTGTTGTCAAGGATCAGTGGCCATTTTAGACACAGCAAGATCCCAGAAAGTGATTTTTTTTTTTAAAGTTCATCTATTAGTGTCACAACGAAGGCCTACATTAACACTGCAATGAAGTTACTTTGAAAAGCCCCTGGTAGCCACACTCCAGTTTGGGTTCCACTGAGGAAGAATTTAACACGGCCCAATGCACCCCAACCCGCACATCTTTGGACCGTGGGAGGAATCCGGAGCACTGACCCTCTCACAGTGCGGCGCTCCCTCGGCACTGACCCTCTCACAGTGCGGCGCTCCCTCGGCACTGACCCTCTCACAGTGCGGCGCTCCCTCGGCACTGACCCTCTCACAGTGCGGCGCTCCCTCGGCACTGACCCTCTCACAGTGCGGCGCTCCCTCGGCACTGACCCTCTCACAGTGCGGCGCTCCCTCGGCACTGACCCTCTCACAGTGCGGCGCTCCCTCGGCACTGACCCTCTCACAGTGCGGCGCTCCCTCGGCACTGACCCTCTCACAGTGCGGCACTCCCTCGGCACTGACCTGCAGAGTTTTGATTTGATTTATTCTTGACACGTACTGGGATACAGTGAAAAGTATTGTTTCTTGCACGCTATACAAAGCATACTGTTCATAGAGAAGGAAAGGAGAGAGTGCAGAATGTAGTGTTACAGTCACAGTGAGGGTGTAGAGAAAGATCAACTTAATGTGAGGTAGGTCCATTCAAAAGTCTGACAGCAGCAGGGAAGAAGCTGTTCTTGAGTCAGTCGGTACGTGACCTCAGACTTTTGTATCTTTTTCCCCCGATGGAAGAAGGTGGAAGTCAGAATGTCCGGGGTTTGTGGGGTCCTTAATTATACTGGCTGCTTTTCCCGAGGCAGCGGGAAGTGTAGACAGAGTCAGTGGATGGGAGGCTGGTTTGTGTGATGGATCGGGCTACGTTCACAACCCTTTGTAGTTCCTTGTGATCTTGGTCAGAGCAGGAGCCCAGACCAAGCTGTGATACAACCAGAAAGAATGCTTTCTATGGACCATCTGTAAAAGTTGGTGAGAGTCGTAGCGGACATGTCAAATTTCCTGAGTCTTCTGAGAAAGTACAGGCGTTGGTGGGGCTTTCTTAATTACAGCGTTAGCATGGGGAGGGGACCAGGACAGGTTACTGGTGATCTGTTTTGATCTGGATTATCTTTTATGGCAGTTATAATCTCCCTCCCCGTTCCCCCCCCCACCACTGTCAGCTGGATCCTGTGTCCTGTCTGAGTGAGACACTGTGAGATCAGTGCTGAGTGTGACAGTGAGAGGGAGCTGGGGTGAGAGGATCAGTAATCTCCCCAGTCTGTGTGACTCAGGCTGTTGTTGCAACGGTAATCTCTCTTCCCCGTCTCACTGAGCAGGGGGATGTTTTGGTGATTTTCATGTGAGTCACACCTCTCCGTCCCAGTTCAAAAAAACATTAAATCCTGGGGTGGGCGGGCGAAGATCCACAGAGGCAGAAAGACAGAGTGTACTGTGCTCCGGACACAGACACACAGGCAGCAGCATTGTACAGTGTGTAAATCAGTGATTCTGTCAATGTCCACATTCTCCTATCTGTGACTGTAAGGCAAGGCACGATGTGGAGATGCCAGCGCTGGACTGGGGTAAACACAATAAGTCGTCTTGCAACACCAGGTTAAAGTCCAACTGGTTTATCTGGTAGCAAACAGCACTAACTTTCGGAGCGCTGTCCCTTCATCAGGTGTTTGAGACTCAGCAAGTGATCCAGAAGCTCGGGTTTTTGCTACCAAATAAACCTGTTGGACTTTAGAACCATATCCAGCTCAGAAACAGGCCGTTCGGCCCTCCTTGTCTGTGCTGAACCATTTTTCTGCCCAGTCCCACTGACCTGTTCTTGGACCATATCCCTCCACACCCTCTCATCCATGAACCCGTCCAAGTTTTTCTTAAATGTTAAAAGTGACCCCGCATTTCCCACTTTATCCGGCAGCTCATTCCACTCCCACCACTCTCTAATATTCCCTTTAAACTTTTCTCCTTTCACCCTTAACCCATGCCCTCTGGTTTTTTTTCTCCCCTAGCCTCAGTGGAAAAAGCCTGCTTGCATTCACTCTATCTGTACCCATCTCACCTTATACACCTCTATCAAATCTCCCCTCATTCTTCTACGCTCCAGGGAATAAAGTCCTAACCTATTCAATCTCTCTCTGTAACTCAGCTTCTCAAGTCCTGGCAACATCCTTGTGAACCTTCTCTGCACTCTTTCAACCTTATTAATATCCTTCCTGTAACTAGGTGACCAAAACTGTACACAATACTCTAAATTCGGCCTCACCAATGCCTTATATAACCTTACCATAACACTCCAACTTTTATACTCGATACTCCGATTTATAAAGGCCAATGTACCAAAAGCACTCTTTACGACCCTATCCACCTGAGACGTCACTTTTAGGGAATTCTGTACCTGTATTCCCAGATCCCTCTGTTCAACTGCACTCTTCAGAGTCCTACCATTTACTGTGTAAACTGGTGTTGTGACTCTTACTGTAAGGCAAGGAACAGCGGGTCTATTAGACCATAGGAGCAGAATTAGGCCATTCAGCCCATCAATTCTGCTCCCCCATTCAATCATGGCTGATATTTTTCCCCTCCCCATTCTCCTGCCTTTTCCCCATAACCCCTGATCCCCTTATTAATGAGGAACCTATCTATCTCTGTCTTAAAGACACTCAATGACCTGGCCCTCCACAGCCTTCTGCGGCAAAGACTTCCACACATTCCCCACTCTCTGGCTGAAGAAATCCCTCCCCATCTCTGTTTTAAAGGATGGTCCCTTTACCCTGAGGTTGTGCCCTCTCTGGTTCTAGTTTTTCCTACTAGTGGAAACATCCTCTCCACGTCCAGGGCCTCGCAGTATCCTGTAAGTTTCAATAAGATCCCCCCCCTCATCCTTCTAAACTCCATCGAGTACAAACCCAGAGTCCTCAACCCGTTCCTCATACGACAAGCTCTTCACTCCAGTCTGAGTGAGATCTAACCTCACCACTCACTCACTGCCTGGTTCCTTCACACTCATCACCCAGTGTACGAGGTATCACAGAATGGAGAAAAGTCTACAGCAACCAAAGATACCCCACTGTTAACGTGTCTGTGATACCCCCCCACAACACGGCGATGGGACGGGGAGGGGGTGGTGATCCCCCCCCACACGGTGATGGGGAGGGGGTGGGGGTGGTGATCCCCCCCACATGGTGACGGGGAGGGGGAGGGGGTGGTGATCCCCCCCACATGGTGACGGGGAGGGGGAGGGGGTGGTGATCCCCCCCACATGGTGACGGGGAGGGGGAGGGGGTGGTGATCCCCCCCACATGGTGACGGGGAGGGGGTGGTGATGACTGAGGGTGTGTCCTGGCTGCGAAGGGAAGCTGCTGTTTTGGGAGGAGAACGGGAGCAGTGGAGGCAGCGATCTCCAAGGGAAACAGCTCAAACACACAGGACAAAGCACACACTGGCAGGATCTCCCAGCTCTGCTCTGCAGCAGATGACAGACTGAGGAATATTCGCTGTGCGCTAATCCCAGTGTGGTTACACCCCTCCCCAGGGAATCCCTCCACCCTCACACCCAGCAACACTGGTTACCGGGGATCCAATCTGAAATTCCATTCCTCCCTAACACAACCCGACAGACAGGTCTGTACACCATTCCTTCCCATCAATTCACACACACTGGATTGAGAAATCACCCTCCCATCAATCAACAGAATACTTCCAGCCAACTGTGGTTTCTCTCCCTGTGTGTGAGTCGCACCGAGAGCCAGGGTTCCACACTTCCGGGGATCAGACTTTCAAATAGACCGACCTCACATTAACCCGATCTTTCTCCACACCCTCCCTGTGACTGTAACACTACATTCTACACCCTCTCCTTTCCTTCTCTATGAACAGTATGCTTTGTCTGTACAGTGTACAAGAAACAATACTTTTCACTGTATCCCAGTACATTTGACAATAATAAATCTTATTTAATTACTGTTTTGAATTTATGCAGACAACAGGAACTTTAAGGTTTGCTTATTTTAAGTGGGTGTAATTGATGAGACAGCTTTTCTGAGGAAAGATGCAGTGTAAACTAGACACAGGATACAGCTGACCAATCTGAAACTCTGTGAAATGTCAACTGTGTGTGTGCTGTTCTGAATAAAGCCATTCGACAGAACACATCAACAGAACTCTCAAACTAGCCTCAGGATTGAGCTTGGCTGCTGGTGAGAAGTACACTGCCTGTCAGATCATTCACACACATCTGAAATCTCAGCATCACAGAGTCAGAGAGGTTTCCAGCACAGAGACAGGCCCTTCGGCCCAACATCCCCACACCCCGTAAACTAATCCCAATTGTCCGTGTTTCTCCTATACCCCTCTATACCCATCGCACCCATCTAACTGTCTAAATGCTTTTTAGAAGATAAAATTGTACCCTTCTCTACTACTGCCTCTGGCAGCTTGTTCCAGACACTCACTACCCTCTGTGTGAAAAAAATTGCCCCTCTGGACCCTTTTCTATCTCTCCCCTCTCACCTTAAACCTCTGCCCTCTAGTTTTAGACTCCCCTACCTTTGGGAAAAGATATTGACTATCTAGCTGATCTGTGCCCCTCATTATTTTGTAGACCTCTATAAGATCATCCCTCAGCCTCCTGCACTCCAGAGAAAAAAGTCCCAGTCTATCCAGCCTCTCCTTATAACTCAATCCATCAAATCCCAGTAACATCCTAGGAAATCGGTGCAAGACTCCCCGAAACTTGTTGGCCTTCCAGTGCGAGGAACTGTCCTCCACCGGCCGCGAGTAGCAGACGGACACGTTCTAAGGTCCAGGACTGCGGGCCAAGCGACGCTCTCCAGCCTGGGGCAGTCTCCACCGAGGTACAATGGGGAAAGGTCACCGTCAGAGGCCTTTCAGGCCATGTAGGCTGAGGGGCTAGTAACTGGGTAAACCCCCTCAGACTGCATGCTTAACCCAACTGTACACAGTAACGATAAAAATCAGAAGCGGGGTGGGGGGGGGGGGCACTCGGCCCAGAGGCTGCTCTGCCATTCAGCTCAATCATGGCTGATTATCCAATTCAATATCCGGATTCCCCCCCTTCCCCCCTCCATATCCCTCAATCCCTTTAGCCTCAAGATTGATATCTAATTTCTTCCTGAAATCACCAATGTTTTGTCCTCAGCTACTTTCTGTGGGAGTGAATTCCACACATTCCCCACCCTCTGGGTGAAGAAATTTCTCCTCCCCTCAGTCCTAAATCCTCAAACTCTGACCCCCTAGTTCTGGACTCCCCCCCACCACCATGGGGAACATTCTTTCTGAATCTACCCTGTCTAACCCTGTGTGAATTTTATAAGTTTCTATCAGATCCCCTCTCACTCTTCTAAACTCCAGTGAATATAATCCTAACCCACTCAGTCTCTCCTCATACGAGGAGGGGGACCCTGTACCCCAGAGAGAGTCAGCACCTTCAGGAGAGGAGGGGGACCCTGTACCCCAGTGAGAGTCAGCACCTTCAGGAGAGGAGGGGGACCCTGTACCCCAGTGAGAGTCAGCACCTTCAGGAGAGGAGGGAGACCCTGTACCCCAGTGAGAGTCAGCACCTTCAGGAGAGGAGGGGGGACCCTGTACCCCAGTGAGAGTCAGCACCTTCAGGAGAGGAGGGGGACCCTGTACCCCAGTGAGAGTCAGCACCTTCAGGAGAGGAGGGAGACCCTGTACCCCAGTGAGAGTCAGCACCTTCAGGAGAGGAGGGGGACCCTGTACCCCAGTGAGAGTCAGCACCTTCAGGAGAGGAGGGGGACCCTGTACCCCAGTGAGAGTCAGCACCTTCAGGAGAGGAGGGGGACCCTGTACCCCAGTGAGAGTCAGCACCTTCAGGAGAGGAGGGGGACCCTGTACCCCAGTGAGAGTCAGCACCTTCAGGAGAGGAGGGGGACCCTGTACCCCAGTGAGAGTCAGCACCTTCAGGAGAGGAGGGGGACCCTGTACCCCTCCGAGAGTCAGCACCTTCAGGAGAGGAGGGGGACCCTGTACCCCAGTGAGAGTCAGCACCTTCAGGAGAGGAGGGGGACCCTGTACCCCAGTGAGAGTCAGCACCTTCAGGAGAGGAGGGGGACCCTGTACCCCAGTGAGAGTCAGCACCTTCAGGAGAGGAGGGGGACCCTGTACCCCAGTGAGAGTCAGCACCTTCAGGAGAGGAGGGGGACCCTGTACCCCTCCGAGAGTCAGCACCTTCAGGAGAGGAGGGGGACCCTGTACCCCTCCGAGAGTCAGCACCTTCAGGAGAGGAGGGGGACCCCGTACCCCTCCGAGAGTCAGCACCTTCAGGAGAGGAGGGGGACCCCGTACCCCAGTGAGAGTCAGCACCTTCAGGAGAGGAGGGGGACCCTGTACCCCAGTGAGAGTCAGCACCTTCAGGAGAGGAGGGAGACACTGTACCCCAGTGAGAGTCAGCACCTTCAGGAGAGGAGGGAGACCCTGTACCCCAGTGAGAGTCAGCACCTTCAGGAGAGGAGGGGGACCCCGTACCCCAGTGAGAGTCAGCACCTTCAGGAGAGGGGGGACCCTGTACCCCAGTGAGAGTCAGCACCTTCAGGAGAGGGGGGAGACCCTGTACCCCAGTGAGAGTCAGCACCTTCAGGAGAGGATGGGGACCCTGTACCCCAGTGAGAGTCAGCACCTTCAGGAGAGGAGGGAGACCCTGTACCCCAGTGAGAGTCAGCACCTTCAGGAGAGGAGGGAGACCCTGTACCCCAGTGAGAGTCAGCACCTTCAGGAGAGGGGGGAGACCCTGTACCCCAGTGAGAGTCAGCACCTTCAGGAGAGGAGGGAGACCCTGTACCCCAGTGAGAGTCAGCACCTTCAGGAGAGGAGGGGGACCCTGTACCCCAGTGAGAGTCAGCACCTTCAGGAGAGAAGGGGGACCCTGTACCCCTCCGAGAGTCAGCACCTTCAGGAGAGGAGGGGGACCCTGTACCCCAGTGAGAGTCAGCACCTTCAGGAGAGGGGGGAGACCCTGTACCCCAGTGAGAGTCAGCACCTTCAGGAGAGGGGGGAGACCCTGTACCCCAGTGAGAGTCAGCACCTTCAGGAGAGGAGGGAGACCCTGTACCCCAGTGAGAGTCAGCACCTTCAGGAGAGGAGGGAGATCCTGTACCCAAGAGAGAGTCAGCACCTTCAGGAGAGGAGGGAGACCCTGTACCCCAGTGAGAGTCAGCACCTTCAGGAGAGGAGGGAGACCCTGTACCCCAGTGAGAGTCAGCACCTTCAGGAGAGGAGGGGGACCCTGTACCCCAGTGAGAGTCAGCACCTTCAGGAGAGGAGGGAGACCCTGTACCCCAGTGAGAGTCAGCACCTTCAGGAGAGGAGGGAGATCCTGTACCCCAGTGAGAGTCAGCACCTTCAGGAGAGGAGGGAGACCCTGTACCCCAGTGAGATTCAGTACCTTCAGGAGAGGAGGGAGACCCTGTACCCCAGTGAGAGTCAGCACCTTCAGGAGAGGAGGGGGACCCTGTACCCCAGAGAGAGTCAGCACCTTCAGGAGAGGAGGGGGACCCTGTACCCCAGTGAGAGTCAGCACCTTCAGGAGAGGAGGGGGACCCTGTACCCCAGTGAGAGTCAGCACCTTCAGGAGAGGAGGGAGACCCTGTACCCCAGTGAGAGTCAGCACCTTCAGGAGAGGACGGGGACCCTGTACCCCAGTGAGAGTCAGCACCTTCAGGAGAGGAGGGAGATCCTGTACCCCAGAGAGAGTCAGCACCGTCTGGTCAGTATGGGATTCAGTTCCGTGTAGATGACGGAGTCATTGCCCAGACAATTTCTCACTTCTCACTATCACTCTGCCAGCTCCTGATTTCATGGGCAGTCCAATGGGAACTGATTCCACTCGATTGTGTGATAGAAGGCTGGATACTGGCACTTCCTCAGAAATACACTGACAGCTGTGGCTCTCTCACACTGAGAACTTCTCAAACTCTCAACTCTGGGACATCTCCATTGTGACGGACAGTAACAACTGTGGGAGCACAGAGCCAGCGCCCCATGTCCTCAGGAACCCCTGGGTTAGACAGAGAGAGAGAGAGAGAGAGAGAGAGAGAGGGGAAATCAGCTGCAGTTAATAACATTTTGTGTGTGGGACCCGTACCCCAGTGAGAGTCAGTGTGTGTGGGAGCCCGTACCCCAGTGAGAGTCAGTGTGTGTGGGACCCCGTACCCCAGTGAGAGTCAGTGTGTGTGGGACCCTGTACCCCAGTGAGAGTCAGTGTGTGTGGGACCCCGTACCCCAGTGAGAGTCAGTGTGTGTGGGACCCCGTACCCCAGTGAGAGTCAGTGTGTGTGGGAGCCGTACCCCAGTGAGAGTCAGTGTGTGTGGGAGCCGTACCCCAGTGAGAGTCAGTGTGTGTGGGACCCCGTACCCCAGTGAGAGTCAGTGTGTGTGGGAGCCGTACCCCAGTGAGAGTCAGTGTGTGTGGGACCCCGTACCCCAGTGAGAGTCAGTGTGTGTGGGAGCCGTACCCCAGTGAGAGTCAGTGTGTGTGGGAGCCGTACCCCAGTGAGAGTCAGTGTGTGTGGGACCCCGTACCCCAGTGAGAGTCAGTGTGTGTGGGAGCCGTACCCCAGTGAGAGTCAGTGTGTGTGGGAGCCGTACCCCAGTGAGAGTCAGTGTGTGTGGGACCTGTACCCCAGTGAGTGAGAGTCAGTGTGTGTGGGACCCGTACCCCAGTGAGAGTCGGTGTGTGTGGGACCCCGTACCCCAGTGAGAGTCAGTGTCTGTGGGACCCCGTACCCCAGTGAGAGTCTGTGTGTGTGTGTGTGTGTGTGTGTGTGTGTGTGTGAGAGACAGACAGACAGACTGGGTTGGGGACTTGGGGGGGGGGGGAACAGAAACTGGGCAGTGGTGGGGAGAGGGGAGGCTGTAATGTACAGATCCAGGGTCGGTCCTGATTATTTCCCAGTCTCTCGATCCCATGGTGACGGGTCGGAAAGCCCACAATCAGAGGACAGTCCAAGTTATTTCCTGAACTCTGTGCAGTGACTGAATTACTTCCTCCATCACTGCCTCCAGCGGCCTCTCTGACACCAGGTCAGTTTTTATAAAAATGTCAGAATGTGTCTCCGCCCTCACTCCGCTGGTATCGGGGCGGCAGTTTTCGCAGTTTGGAAAATGATGATAAATCGTATCTCAGTCCAGGGAATTCCGACAATGAGAGTCGCTTCCCGTCCTGCTTTCCACAAGCACTACAATAAAAATATCCTGTTTCCATCACTCGCCTGGCTACTGTCCAATCTCTAACCCTACTGTCCAATCTCTAACCCTACTGTCCAATCTCTAACCCTACTGTCCAATCTCTAACCCTACTGTCCAATCTCTAACCCTACTGTCCAATCTCTAACCCTACTGTCCAATCTCTAACCCTACTGTCCAATCTCTAACCCTACTGTCCAATCTCTAACCCTCAGCAAATGCCAACTCATCCACAACCTGGTCTCTCAAAACAACTCCCACTGAATCCCACTCCCCAAACATCCCCCGATTCAAACCCCCAGAGCACAGTCTCAGAGTCACAGACTCCCAGCAGGCCATTCAGCCCATCGAGTCTGCACCAACCACAATCCCATCCAGGTCCTATCCCCATAACCCCATGCATTTCCCTGGCTCGTCTCCCTGACAGTAAGGGACAATTTAGCATGGCCAATCCCCCGAACCCGCACATCTTTGGACTATGGGAAGGAAACCCACACAGACATGGGGAGAACGTGCAGACTCCGCGCAGTGACCCGAGGCCGGGAATTGAACCCGGGTTCCTGGCGCTGTGAGACAGCAGCGCTAACCCACTGTGTCACCGTGCCGCTGGGACTGAACCCGGGTCCCTGTGAGGCAGCAGCGCTAACCCACTGTGTCACCGTGCCGCTGGGATTGAACCCGGGTCCCTGTGAGGCAGCAGCGCTAACCCACTGTGTCACCGTGCCGCTGGGATTGAACCCGGGTCCCTGGCGCTGTGAGGCAGCAGTGCTAACCCACTGTGTCACCGTGCCGCTGGGATTGAACCCGGGTCCCTGGCGCTGTGAGGCAGCAGCGCTAACCCACTGTGTCACCGTGCCGCTGGGATTGAACCCGGGTCCCTGTGAGGCAGCAGCGCTAACCCACTGTGTCACCGTGCCGCTGGGATTGAACCCGGGTCCCTGTGAGGCAGCAGCGCTAACCCACTGTGTCACCGTGCTGCTGGGATTGAACCCGGGTCCCTGTGAGGCAGCAGCGCTAACCCACTGTGTCACCGTGCCGCTGGGATTGAACCCGGGTCCCTGTGAGACAGCAGCGCTAACCCACTGTGTCACCGTGCCGCTGGGATTGAACCCGGGTCCCTGTGAGGCAGCAGCGCTAACCCACTGTGTCACTGTGCCGCTGGGATTGAACCCGGGTCCCTGGCGCTGTGAGGCAGCAGCGCTAACCCACTGTGTCACCGTGCCGCTGGGATTGAACCCGGGTCCCTGTGAGACGGCAGCACTAACCCACTGTGTCACCGTGCCGCTGGGATTGAACCCGGGTCCCTGTGAGACAGCAGCGCTAACCCACTGTGTCACCCTTTAGGGAAGGAAATCTGCCATCCTTAGCCTGTCTGACTCACCTGTGACTCCAAAACCACAGTGATGTGGTTGACGCGGAGTCCCAGGGTAAGATGGTATGTTCCTCAGCAATACCCACATCCCATCAAAGGGGAATAAATAACAACCAATCAAACACTCCGATGTGTACACACTGCTGTAACACAGGAATTCGAGAAGCCAATATTTACACAGCAAGATCCCAGTATAGATAACTGACCAGATAAACAGTGTCACTGACGCTGCGGGTGGGATAAATGTCAGCCTCAAAATTGGTGTGTCTACTCTGTTCTGCTTCCGACTGGGAGTATTTACCTCACCAACAGTCAGGGGTCTCAGCACAGACCCTCTGACAGTGCGGCGCTCCCTCGGCACTGACCCCCTGACAGTGCGGCGCTCCCTCGGCACTGACCCTCTGACAGTGCGGCGCTCCCTCGGCACTGACCCTCTGACAGTGCGGCGCTCCCTCGGCACTGACCCTCTGACAGTGCAGCGCTCCCTCGGCACTGACCCTCTGACAGTGCGGCACTCCCTCAGCACTCACCCTCTGACAGTGCGGCACTCCCTCAGCACTGACCCTCTGACAGTGCGGCACTCCCTCAGCACTGACCCTCTGACAGTGCGGCACTCCCTCAGCACTGACCCTCTGACAGTGCGGCACTCCCTCAGCACTGACCCTCTGACAGTGCGGCACTCCCTCAGCACTGACCCTCTGACAGTGCGGCACTCCCTCAGCACTGACCCTCTGACAGTGCGGCACTCCCTCGGCACTGACCCTCTGACAGTGCGGCACTCCCTCGGCACTGACCCTCTGACAGTGCGGCACTCCCTCAGCACTGACCCTCTGACAGTGCGGCGCTCCCTCGGCACTGACCCTCTGACAGTGCGGCGCTCCCTCAGCACTGACCCTCTGACAGTGCGGCACTCCCTCAGCACTCACCCTCTGACAGTGCGGCACTCCCTCAGCACTGACCCTCTGACAGTGCGGCACTCCCTCAGCACTGACCCTCTGACAGTGCGGCACTCCCTCAGCACTGACCCTCTGACAGTGCGGCACTCCCTCAGCACTGACCCTCTGACAGTGCGGCACTCCCTCAGCACTGACCCTCTGACAGTGCGGCACTCCCTCAGCACTGACCCTCTGACAGTGCGGCACTCCCTCAGCACTGACCCTCTGACAGTGCGGCACTCCCTCGGCACTGACCCTCTGACAGTGCGGCACTCCCTCAGCACTGACCCTCTGACAGTGCGGCGCTCCCTCGGCACTGACCCTCTGACAGCGCGGCGCTCCCTCGGCACTGACCCTCTGACAGCGCGGCACTCCCTCAGCACTGACCCTCTGACAGTGCGGCACTCCCTCAGCACTGACCCTCTGACAGCGCGGCGCTCCCTCAGCACTGACCCTCTGACAGTGCGGCGCTCCCTCGGCACTGACCCTCTGACAGTGCGGCGCTCCCTCGGCACTGACCCTCTGACAGTGCGGCACTCCCTCAGCACTGACCCTCTGACAGTGCGGCACTCCCTCAGCACTGACCCTCTGACAGTGCGGCACTCCCTCAGCACTGACCCTCTGACAGTGCGGCACTCCCTCGGCACTGACCCTCTGACAGTGCGGCACTCCCTCAGCACTGACCCTCTGACAGTGCGGCAGTCCCTCAGCACTGACCCTCTGACAGTGCGGCAGTCCCTCAGCACTGACCCTCTGACAGTGCGGCAGTCCCTCAGCACTGACCCTGGATATTGAGTTCTCCTCTGTCTCTGGTTTTCACTGACCGGGGGAGAGGGCAGAGAGTTTCGTTCTGCCTCTGGGACAGTTGAAGAGACTGAGGATTGTGTAAACCCTGGAGATTGCGTAACACACAAGCTGAGATCAGGGCTGCAGGAAGCTCGACAGAGTCACAGACAAGACACAGCTCATGAGGAACAGCTCGGCCCCAGTACTGCTACCAACAGCCTGCAGGCTGCTCAAAAAAGATTGCAGAGAGAGGCCTTTCAGCCCAGTCTGCCTTTACTATCCCCTTTGAAAGTGCCAAATAACTGGCCCCTGATATCCCTGCAAACTTCCCCCTCCAAACCCCGCTTCTGAAACTTCCTGTTAAATCTATTTCCGTTTCTCTTTCAGGCAGCACCTCCCAGCCCACGACATCTCGCCTTGTTTAAAACAGTCTCATCTGCTCAGCCTGTGATAGAAAGGAGATGATTAAACTGGAAAGAGTGCAGAAGAGATGTACCCGGGTGGTACCGGGACTCGATGGATTGAGTTATAACCAGAGGGTGGACAGACTGGGACTTTCTTTTCTCTCTGAAACGTGATGTTCACTGAAGTGAACCCAGATGGGTTTTTCCGACAAGCAGATTCTTAATTCCAGATATTTTTTATTGAATTCACCGTCTGCCGTGGGTGGGATTCGAACCCCGGGGTCCCCCAGAAACATTCGCTGAGTTTCTGGATGAGTCATCTGCTGATAGTATGGCGAGACCATCACCTCCCCGACTGGCGGGGAGAAAGTGGGGGGGGGGGGGGGGGGGGGGGGGGGGGGTCACACTCACACGTCTCACACCAGGGGTGACCTTACAGAGGTCTATAAAATAATGAGGGGCACAGATCAGCTAGATAGTCAATATCTTTTCCCCAAAGGTAGGGGAGTCTAAAACTAGAGGGCAGAGGTTTAAGGTGAGAGGGGAGAGATACAACAGGGTCCAGAGGGTGGTGAGTGTCTGGAACAAGCTGCCAGAGGCAGTAGTAGAAGTGTTTAGACAGTTAGATGGGTACGATGGGTATAGAGGGATATGGGCTAAATGTGGGCAATTGGGATTAGTTTAGGGGTTTTAAGAAAAAAGGGGGCAGCATGGAGAAGTTGGGCTGAAGGGCCTGTTTCCGTGCTGTAAACCTCTCTGACTCTATCACCCCATACCTCCCCCCCTTTTGTTTCCTGGTTCTCTCTGATTTGAGGTGTTTGCTCATTCCCAGGAGAGGAGATGGACTGAGAGGTATGGGTGTGACACACAGCTACCCGCAGTTACTCCCTCCCCACACCGGGATGGTGGCAGACCTGCTGGAATTATCCCCAGGCTATTAATCCAGAATCTCAGCTAACGTTTCTGGGGGACCCGGGTTCGAATCCCACCCACGGCAGACAGTGGAATTTGAATTCAATAAAAAATATCTGGAATTAAGAATCTCCTGATGACCCATTGTCGGAAAAACCCATCTGGGTTCCCTTTAGGGAAGGAAATCTGCCGTCCTTACCCCGGTCTGGCCTACACGTGACTCCAGAGACACAGCAATGTGGGTGACTCTCAACTGCCCTCCAAGGGGTAACTAGGGATGGGTAATAAATACTGAATGTGCAAACTCCACATAGGCAGTGACCCGAGGCCAGGAATCAAACCTGGGTCCCTGGCGCTGAGAGGTAGCAGTGCTAACCCACTGTGTCACCCCCCCCAACCCCAAAAGAGGCAAAGGTGAAGGTTCATTCAGGCCAGTAACCACAGTAACTACACGCAGAACGTCAAACCTGCCCCGGGGTAATATTTACAGCAGGAATTAAAATCTGCTGCTTTACGACAGCGCTGGTTACTCAAACCACAGGCTTTCCGTTCACTAACAGGCCGCTGATCTGGCAATCAATCTCAGCAGGCTGAGGCGAGGCCTACACTCAGGCCCCAAGGCCCAGTTCAGATCCAGCCCTGACCCTGAGTGGCAGAGACAGAGGGGGTGCTGAGAACATCAACCTGCCCACTACCTAACGCCAGTGAGCGGAACAGTGGAGGAGGAAGTGGGGGAGAGAGGCACACACACACAGACAGAGAGAGAGACACACACACAGACAGAGAGAGAGAGAGACACACACACACAGACAGAGAGAGAGAGACACACACACACAGACAGAGAGAGAGAGAGACACACACACAGACAGAGAGAGAGAGACACACACACAGACAGAGAGAGAGAGAGACACACACACAGACAGAGAGAGAGAGAGACACACACACAGACAGAGAGAGAGAGAGACACACACACAGACAGAGAGAGAGAGACACACACACAGACAGAGAGAGAGAGAGACACACACACAGACAGAGAGAGAGAGACACACACACACAGACAGAGAGAGAGAGACACACACACACAGACAGAGAGAGAGAGAGACACACACACAGACAGAGAGAGAGAGAGACACACACACACAGACAGAGAGAGAGAGAGACACACACACAGACAGAGAGAGAGAGAGACACACACACACAGACAGAGAGAGAGAGAGACACACACACACAGACAGAGAGAGAGAGAGACACACACACACAGACAGAGAGAGAGAGAGACACACACACAGACAGAGAGAGAGAGAGACACACACACAGACAGAGAGAGAGAGACACACACACACACAGAGACAGACAGCGTCTCTCACACACACACAGTCAGAGTCACACAGTCAGAGTCACACAGTCAGAGTCACACACAGAGAGCGAGTAAGAGGCAGGCAGGGAGTGATGCTGGGCAGTGCTGTGACACAGTGCTGGTGGTTTCTTATTGCTCTAAACAAGGTTGTGCCTTTCTGATGGTCACTGGGTGGGTCTGTGTCTCTCTCTCTGCATCTCCTGCCCAAACCTCTCATTCCATCATTAAATCCACATCAACATTTATTTTTGTCCATGGAACTCTGACAGAGGAAACTAACACGACAGTTTAAACACACGGCCCAGAACGGGGAGAAAACAGCCCCACAAAAACAGGAAGCAACAAGTGATGTAAAATCTCTCTCAAACCCAGCCTCCCACAGCACACACACAACCCAGGGGAGAACCCAAACCACAAACACAGACTGTCTCTAACCTCCACCCCAAATACAGCACTGACCCTCTGACAGTGCGGCACTCCCTCGGCACTGACCCTCTGACAGTGCGGCGCTCCCTCGGCACTGACCCTCTGACAGTGCGGCACTCCCTCAGCACTGACCCTCTGACAGTGCGGCGCTCCCTCGGCACTGACCCTCTGACAGTGCGGCGCTCCCTCGGCACTGACCCTCTCACAGTGCGGCGCTCCCTCGGCACTGACCCTCTGACAGTGCGGCGCTCCCTCAGCACTGTGTGTCTGTGTGTGTGTGTGTGTGTGTGTGTGTGTCTGTGTGTGTGTGTCTGTGTGTGTGTGTCTGTGTGTGTGTGTCTGTGTGTGTGTGTCTGTGTGTGTGTGTCTGTGTGTGAATGAGGAGGATATTCCCCGTGCCTTAAATTTAAACGGTGACATCCCCCTAGCAGGTCAGACAGAAGCATCCTCGAGCGTGTCACCCCCACACACGGCAGAGTGAACCCCGAGTATTTCTGATTCACTTTGCGGGGAGGGGTTGGGTTAGTGCTTACAAGCAGCTGTTCCCTCGGCTGGCTCAATGGGGAAGGGGGGAGGTGGGAGCTGGAGCCGGGAGTTGTGGGGGTTGGGGGGGGGGGTTCTCTGCCTCAGGCGAGCTCCTTCTGAAATCCAGCAGTGCATTACTCAAGTGCCAGGGCCAGTATAAAGCTCGGAGCAGGATTCACATCTCTGCCATTCCTTGAAGGATAGAAACCAGCAGCTGCTGCCTGTCTCCGCCAGGATTCCTCACTGTCACACACTCCCCCTGATTCTGGCACACTCTGTCCATCTACCCCACATTACACACACACACACAGTCCATCTCTCTCTCTCTCTCACACACACACCCTGCCCAGATCTCTCTCCCCTGTGCCCCCCACCATCCATTTCTCTCCCTCTCAATAGCAGAGTGTGACCCACACTGTGCGCTGGGGGGAGGAATCCCAGGGCCAGGGGCCTCACTCACAGACACAGACTGCAGGTAGCAGAGAGCTGGAACACACCAACCTACTTCCTCAGCAACCACTGAACACAAAAGAAATGCAGACCCACTGACCCTTTGTAACCATCGCCCCCCCCCCCCCACCCCACCCCCCACCCACCCCCGCTCAACATCATCCCCAGAGTCCCTACAGCCAGCCTGGGGGCAGCATTCCACAACCCCCACCACCGCCAACCAACCCCCACCCCCAACCCCGCCACCACCCCTGCTGTCTCGCAGCGCCAGGGACCCGGATTCGATTCCTGGCCTTGGGTCACTGTCCGTGTGGAGTCTGCACATTCTCCCCGTGTCTGCGTGGGTTTCCTCCCACAGTCTGAAAGACGTGCTGGTTAGGGTGCATTGGGCCATGCTAAATTCTCCCTCAGTGTAACCCGAACAGGAGCCGGAGTGTGGGTGACTAGGGGATTTTCACAGTCACTTCATTGCAGTGTTAATGTAAGCCTATTTGTGACACCTTTTCTAACTTTTCCCCATCCCATAACATTTCACCTACCCACAGACAAAGTAAAAAGGGTCAAGACTGCAAGTTTTTAGGTGTCCAGATCACCAACAACCTGTCCTGGTCCCCCCCAATGCTGACACTATAGTTAAAGCCCCACCAAAACCTCTACTTTCTCAGAAGACGAAGGAAATTTGACATGTCCGCTACGACTCTCACCAACTTTTACAGATGGTCCATAGAAAGCATTCTTTCTGGTTGTATCACAGCTTGGTCTGGGCTCCTGCTCTGCCCAAGACCACAAGGAACTACAAAGGGTTGTGAATGTAGCCCAATCCATCACACAAACCAGCCTCCCATCCATTGACTCTGTCTACACTTCCCGCTGCCTCGGGAAAAGCAGCCAGTATAATTAAGGACCCCACACACCCCGGACATTCTCTCTTCCACCTTCTTCCATCGGGAAAAAGGTACAAAAGTCTGAGGTCCCGTACCGACCGACTCAAGAACAGCTTCTTCCCTGCTCCTGTCAGACTGTTGAATGGACCTACCTCACATTAAGTTGATCTTTCTCTACACCCTCGCTGTGACTGTAACACTACATTCTACACCCTCTCCTTTCCTTCTCTATTAATGGTATGCTTTGTCTGTATGGCACACAAGAAACAATACTTTTCACTGTATCCCAGTACATGTCAATAATAAACTGAATCAAATTCCACCCCCCGAGCCAGGCTTGTGCAACACAGCTGCATTCACCCCCCCCACCCCGTCTCCTCACAGCACCCGCCTTTGCCCACGAGGCCCCCCACCCTGGGGTTTACAAGAAGGTAGCCAGGGCTGGTAAAGTGTAGTTATGTGGAGAGGTTGGATAGGGTGAGGTTATTTCCCTCAGAAGGCTGGAGGTGTAGTAAACTCTGAGGGGGAGATCACAGGATAACATTGCTTTAAACAATATCGCTGGTGAGGGAGAGGCCTCCCCTCATCGACTGACTCAGCATCACACCAGGCTGTATTAAAATCCATACAATCCACACAGTACAGGAGGCAGCCATTCAGCCCCTCAATCACACCCAGCCCCTATCCCATAAACCCACACATTCCCCCGACACTAAGGGACAATTTAGCATGGCCAATCCCCCGAACCTGCACATTTCAGGGGTGTCGGACAAACCGGAGCTCCCAGAGGATACCCATGCAGCCTCCATACAGACAGTGATCCAAGCCAGGAATGAACCCGGGTCCCTGGCACTGTGAGGCAGCAGCGCTAACCCACTGTGTCACCGTGCCGCTGGGATTGAACCCGGGTCCCTGTGAGGCAGCAGCGCTAACCCACTGTGTCACCGTGCCGCTGGGATTGAACCCGGGTCCCTGGCACTGTGAGGCAGCAGCGCTAACCCACTGTGTCACCGTGCCGCTGGGATTGAACCTGGGTCCCTGTGAGACAGCAGCGCTAACCCACTGTGTCACCGTGCCGCTGGGATTGAACCCAGGTCCCTGGCGCTGTGAGGCAGCAGCGCTAACCCACTGTGTCACCGTGCCGCTGGGATTGAACCCGGGTCCCTGTGAGGCAGCAGCGCTAACCCACTGTGTCACCGTGCCGCTGGGATTGAACCCGGGTCCCTGGTGCTGTGAGACAGCAGCGCTAACCCACTGTGTCACCGTGCCGCTGGGATTGAACCCGGGTCCCTGTGAGACAGCAGTGCTAACCCACTGTGTCACCGTGCCACTGGGATTGAACCCGGGTCCCTGGCGCTGTGAGACAGCAGCGCTAACCCACTGTGTCACCGTGCCGCTGGGATTGAACCCGGGTCCCTGTGAGACAGCAGCGCTAACCCACTGTGTCACCGTGCCGCTGGGATTGAACCCGGGTCCCTGTGAGGCAGCAGCGCTAACCCACTGTGTCACCGTGCCGCTGGGATTGAACCCGGGTCCCTGTGAGACAGCAGCGCTAACCCACTGTGTCACCGTGCCGCTGGGATTGAACCCGGGTCCCTGTGAGACAGCAGCGCTAACCCACTGTGTCACCGTGCCGCTGGGATTGAACCCGGGTCCCTGTGAGGCAGCAGCGCTAACCCACTGTGTCACCGTGCCGCTGGGATTGAACCCGGGGCCCTGGCGCTGTGAGACAGCAGCGCTAACCCACTGTGTCACCGTGCCGCTGGGATTGAACCCGGGTCCCTGGCGCTGTGAGACAGCAGCGCTAACCCACTGTGTCACCCTGCCGCTGGGATTGAACCCGGGTCCCTGTGAGACAGCAGCGCTAACCCACTGTGTCACCGTGCCGCTGGGATTGAACCCGGGTCCCTGTGAGACAGCAGCGCTAACCCACTGTGTCACCGTGCCGCTGGGATTGAACCTGGGTCCCTGTGAGGCAGCAGCGCTAACCCACTGTGTCACCGTGCCGCTGGGATTGAACCCGGGGCCCTGGCGCTGTGAGACAGCAGCGCTAACCCACTGTGTCACCGTGCCGCTGGGATTGAACCCGGGTCCCTGTGAGGCAGCAGTGCTAACCCACTGCGTCACCGTGCCTTCCTTCACACCTGGAGAGGCCAGAAGGAAGGAAACAGATAGATTTGAGATGATAAAGGCGTCACGGGGAGTGTTGAGAGAGCGGGAATGTGACAGTGTGACAGAGGACCACTCCTGAACAGCAGAGCAGGATCAAGGAGGCCGAGGGGCCGACACGTTTGCCTATCACACCAGGGGCAGGTGCCACATTGTGCCAGCATGCCCCCAGGCAGGTTCATGTCAGTATTCGGAGAGGATTACCCAGCTCACATTGCCAGGCTGAGACAGATAGTGCTGGAAAGGACCCAGCCTCCAGACGCAGCAACACAATACCGCAAGGAAAATCACCAGTACAACGTCACAAACCTGCCGTGTGAGGGCAAGCATCAAACATTCTGATCGGATCAACACTAGCTGTCAGCTATGAGGAAGGATGTGTAAAGACCACAACAACAAGAAAAGGAACTTGCCATTTAATCAGACACTGAAAGTATTCACTGCAACATTCACACACACACTGACTCTCACTGGGGTACGGGGTCCCACACACACTGACTCTCACTGGGGTACGGGGTCCCACACACACTGACTCTCACTGGGGTACGGGGTCCCACACACACTGACTCTCACTGGGGTACGGGTCCCACACACACTGACTCTCACTGGGGTACGGGGTCCCACACACACTGACTCTCACTGGGGTACGGGGTCCCACACACACTGACTCTCACTGGGGTACGGGGTCCCACACACACTGACTCTCACTGGGGTACGGGGTCCCACACACACTGACTCTCACTGGGGTACGGGGTCCCACACACACTGACTCTCACTGGGGTACGGGGTCCCACACACACTGACTCTCACTGGGGTACGGGGTCCCACACACACTGACTCTCACTGGGGTACGGGGTCCCACACACACTGACTCTCACTGGGGTACGGGGTCCCACACACACTGACTCTCACTGGGGTACGGCTCCCACACACACTGACTCTCACTGGGGTACGGGGTCCCACACACACTGACTCTCACTGGGGTACGGGGTCCCACACACACTGACTCTCACTGGGGTACGGGGTCCCACACACACTGACTCTCACTGGGGTACGGGGTCCCACACACACTGACTCTCACTGGGGTACGGGGTCCCACACACACTGACTCTCACTGGGGTACGGGGTCCCACACACACTGACTCTCACTGGGGTACGGCTCCCACACACACTGACTCTCACTGGGGTACGGGGTCCCACACACACTGACCCCCACTGGGGTACGGCTCCCACACACACTGACTCTCACTGGGGTACGGCTCCCACACACACTGACTCTCACTGGGGTACGGGGTCCCACACACACTGACCCTCACTGGGGTACGGCTCCCACACACACCGACTCTCACTGGGGTATGGGGTCCCACACACACTGACCCTCACTGGGGTACGGCTCCCACACACACTGACTCTCACTGGGGTACGGGGTCCCACACACACTGACCCTCACTGGGGTACGGGTCCCACACACACTGACTCTCACTGGGGTACGGGGTCCCACACACACTGACTCTCACTGGGGTACGGGGTCCCACACACACTGACTCTCACTGGGGTATGGGCTCCCACACACACTGACTCTCACTGGGGTACAAGGAGGAAATAGCGAGGCATCTTGAGGAGAATTGTTTGATAGAGCAGACGCAGCACGGTTTCGTTAAGGGGAAGTCGTGTCTGACGAATTTATTGGAGTTCTATGAGGATGTGTCTAGGGCGGTGGATAGAGGAGAGCCGGTGGATGTGGTGTTTCTTGACTTTCAGAAGGCGTTTGACAAGGTACCTCACAAGAGGTTACTGCAGAAGGTCAGGGGACATGGAGTTGGGGGTAGAGTGTTAGCGTGGATAGAGGATTGGCTGTCAAATAGGAGGCAGAGAGTGGGGGTTAATGGGTGCTATTCGGATTGGCGGATGGTGACTAGTGGAGTGCCCCAGGGATCGGTGCTGGGGCCTCAGCTATTTACCATTTATATAGATGATCTGGAGGAGGGAACCGAGTGTATGGTGTCGAAATTTGCTGATGACACCAAGATTGGTGGAACAGCAAATTGCACGGAGTGTGTGGAGAGTCTGCAGAAGGATCTAGATAGGCTGGGCGAATGGGCCAGGAACTGGCAAATGGAATTTAATGTTGGCAAGTGCGAGGTGGTCCACTTTGGTAGGAATAATGGTAGGAAGGACTATTACTTACATGGCGAAAAACTGCAGCAGGCGACGGTGCAGAGGGACCTCGGGGTCCTTGTGCATGAGTCGCAAAAACCCAGCTTGCAGGTGCAGCAGGTGGTCAGGAAGGCGAATGGGATGCTGGCCTTCATAGCGAGGGGGATTGAATATAAAAGTAGGGAGGTCTTGCTGCAGCTGTATAGGGCATTGGTGAGGCCGCAGCTGGAGTACTGTGTGCAGTTTTGGGCGCCGTACTTACGCAAGGATATTTTGGCCTTGGAGGGAGTGCAGAGGAGGTTTACTAGGCTGATACCGGAGTTGAGGGGGTTGAACTATGAGGAGAGGCTGAATAAACTAGGCTTGTACTCGTTAGAGTTTAGAAGAATGAGGGGAGATCTCATTGAGACGTATAAGATGATGAATGGGCTGGATAGGATAGAGGTGGAGAGACTCTTCCCGCTCAGAAAGGACAGTAGGACTAGGGGGCACAGCCTCAAGATAAAGGGGGGGCGGTTTAGATCGGAGTTGAGGAGGAACTTCTTCACTCAAAGGGTGGTGAATCTCTGGAATTCTCTGCCCGTTGAAGTGGTGGAGGCTGCCTCGCTAAATATTTTTAAGAGGCGGGTTGATGGGTTTTTGATAAGAGAGGGGATTAAGGGTTATGGGGAGAGGGTGGGAATGTGGAACTGAGCCACGACAGATCAGCCATAATCTTAATGAATGGCGGGGCAGGCTCGAAGGGCGAGATGGCCTACTCCTGCTCCTATATCTTATGTACGGGGTCCCACACACACTGACTCTCACTGGGCACAGTGAGAATGTGAGTGAGCAGTGGGGAGTGAGTGAGAGAATCAGTGAGTGAGTGAGAGTGATATCAGCACAGTGCCGCTCCCCACCTCTCTCTCTCTCTCTCTCTCACACACACACATTTTCTCTGCTGTTTCTCTCAGGATGTGGTTGGTATCGGGTGCACATCAAACGGCTACCTTCCGCTGTGGCATCAACAAGTTCAGCTGCTCCTCTGGGGCCTTGCAAGGCACACACACACAGGCACACACACACAGGCAGCCTTCAGCTGTTGGAATGGTCACTCCTACTCTGGATTGTACACGGCCTCCAGTTCTGCCACTGGATCAAACTCCCCTTCTCTCCATCCAGTCCATTCCTTCAAAAAGGCAGCAGAACCTTCCATCACATCAATATTGTAGAGAAGACTAATCTCTAAATAACACAGGCCATCTAGCCCTTCGAGCCTGCCCCGCCATTCAATAAGATCATGGCTGATCTGAAGTGGATCAGTTCCACTTTCCCGCTCTCTCCTCATAACCCTTAATTCCCCTGTCTATCAGAAACCTATCTACCCGTGACTTAAATATATTTAGCGAGGCAGCCTCCACCACTTCAATGGGCAGAGAATTCCAGAGATTCACCACCCTTTGAGTGAAGAAGTTCTTCCTCAACTCCGTTCTAAACCGCGCCCCCCCCTTACCTTGAGGCTGTGCCCCCTAGTCCTACTGTCCTTTCTGAGCGGGAAGAATCTCTCTCCCTCTACCCTATCCATCCCCTTCATTATCTTATACGTCTCTATAAGACCTCCCCTCATCCTTCTAAACTCCAACGAGTACAGACCCAGTCTATTTAGTCTCCCTTCATAGTCCAACCCCCTCATCTCCGGTATCAGCCGAGTAAACCTCCTCTGCACTCCCTCCAAGGCCAAAATATCCTTGCGTAAGTGCGGCGACCAAAACTGCACACAGTACTCCAGCTGCGGCCTCACCAGTGCCCTGTACAGTTGCAGCAAGACCTCCCTGCTTTTATATTCAATCCCCCCCGCTATAAAGACCAGCATCCCATTCGCCTTCCTGATCACCTGCTGCACCTGCAGACTGGGTTTTTGCGATTCGTGCACAAGGACCCCCAGGTCCCTCTGCACCGTAGCACGCTGCAGCTTTTCTCCCTTTAAATAGTAATCCCTCCTACTGTTATTCCTGCCAAAGTGGATAACCTCACACTTGCTAACATTGTACTCAATCTGCCAGGTCCTCGCCCACTCGCTCAGCCTATCCAGATCCCTCTGCAGACTTTCCACACCCTCCGCACAATTCGCTTTTCCACTCATCTTTGTGTCATCAGCAAATTTCATTACCCTACACTCAGCCCCCTCCTCCAGATCATCTATATAAATGGTAAATAGCTGAGGCTCCAGCACCGATACCTGCGGCACTCCACTAGTCACCATCCGCCAATCAGAATAGCACCCATTGATACCAACTCTCTGCCTCCTATTAGACAACCAATCCTCTACCCACGCTAACACCTTACCCCCAACTCCGTGCACCCTAACCTTCTGAAGCAACCTTTTGTGAGGCACCTTATCAAACGCCTTCTGGAAATCTCAAAACACCACCCTTTACACAGTATGTACTATCCTCATAAACCAATACCACAATCCTGCTAAATCCAGTATAAATTTCCCTCGGTATTGTATCCAGGAACCACAGTTACCCTGTATTCTGTACACACCAGGCTCATTTCCACCCCCCGCCTCTCTAACCCAGGGATCACTGGACAGTGATCAGGAGCAGGAACCCTGGCTGATTTCCCCTCTCTCTCTCTCTCTCTAACCCAGGGATCACTGGACAGTGATCAGGAGCAGGAACCCTGGCTGATTTCCCCTCTCTCTCTCTCTCTCTAACCCAGGGATCACTGGACAGTGATCAGGAGCAGGAACCCTGGCTGATTTCCCCTCTCTCTCTCTGTCTCTAACCCAGGGATCACTGGACAGTGATCAGGAGCAGGAACCCTGGCTGATTTCCCCTCTCTCTGACCTGGGAGAATGGGACAGAGTGCTATGGAAGGTCTGTTCTCTCTCTCTCAGCCACGAGGAGTGTTCACATTCTGTGGGAAAGCTGGGGGTGAAGGAAGCGGGGTGATAACATTGAGATTCTCTGTTAATGGCCTTGAATCGGGTCCCATATCTACAGAGCCAAGCTGATTAAACAGCAATCTTTGCTCCACATTGGCACTGGACCTTCTCTGTCTCTCTCCCTCCCTCTCCCCTCGGTCTCCTTCTCTCTCTCTCTCTCACACACACAGTGGGTTAGCGCTGCTGCCTCACAGGGACCTGGGTTCAATCCCAGCGGCATGGTGACACAGTGGGTTAGCGCTGCTGCCTCACAGGGACCCGGGTTCAATCCCAGAGGCACGGTGACACAGTGGGTTAGCGCTGCTGCCTCACAGGGACCCGGGTTCAATCCCAGCGGCACGGTGACACAGTGGGTTAGCGCTGCTGCCTCACAGCACCAGGGACCCGGGTTCAATCCCAGCGGCACGGTGACACAGTGGGTTAGCGCTGCTGCCTCACAGCGCCAGGGACCCGGGTTCAATCCCAGCGGCACGGTGACACAGTGGGTTAGCGCTGCTGCCTCACAGGGACCCGGGTTCAACCCCAGCGGCACGGTGACACAGTGGGTTAGCGCTGCTGTCTCACAGGGACCCGGGTTCAATCCCAGCAGCACGGTGACACAGTGGGTTAGCGCTGCTACCTCACAGCGCCAGGGACCCGGGTTCAATCCCAGCAGCACGGTGACACAGTGGGTTAGCGCTGCTGCCTCACAGTGCCAGGGACCCGGGTTCAACCCCAGCGGCACGGTGACACAGTGGGTTAGCGCTGCTGTCTCACAGGGACCCGGGTTCAATCCCAGCAGCACGGTGACACAGTGGGTTAGCGCTGCTACCTCACAGCGCCAGGGACCCGGGTTCAATCCCAGCAGCACGGTGACACAGTGGGTTAGCGCTGCTACCTCACAGCGCCAGGGACCCGGGTTCAATCCCAGCGGCACGGTGACACAGTGGGTTAGCGCTGCTGTCTCACAGGGACCCGGGTTCAATCCCAGCAGCACGGTGACACAGTGGGTTAGCGCTGCTACCTCACAGCGCCAGGGACCCGGGTTCAATCCCAGCAGCACGGTGACACAGTGGGTTAGCGCTGCTACCTCACAGTGCCAGGGACCCGGGTTCAATCCCAGCGGCACGGTGACACAGTGGGTTAGCGCTGCTGCCTCACAGTGCCAGGGACCCGGGTTCAATCCCAGCGGCACGGTGACACAGTGGGTTAGCGCTGCTGCCTCACAGGGACCCGGGTTCAATCCCAGCGGCACGGTGACACAGTGGGTTAGCGCTGCTGCCTCACAGTGCCAGGGACCCGGGTTCAATTCCAGTGGCACAGTGACATAGTGGGTTAGCGCTGCTGCCTCACAGCGCCAGACACCTGGGTTCAATTCCCAGCTTGGGTCACTGTCTGTGTGGAGTCTGCACATTCTCCCCGTGTCTGCGTGGGTTTCCTCCGGGTGCTCCGGTTTCCTCCCACAGTCTGAAAGACGTGCTGGTTAGGGTGCATTGGGCCGTGCTAAATTCTCCCCCAGTGTAACCCGAACAGGAGCCGGAGTGTGGGGACTAGGGGATTTTCACAGTAACTTCATTGCGGTGTTAATGTAAATCTACTTGTGACTAATAAATAAACTCTCTGCCTGTCTGTCTGTCTCTCTCTCCCCCCCTCCCTGTCTCTCTCCCTCCCCATCTCACAGACTGGGTCCCTCAGTCCAATTTTAACAGAGAGACATACGTTACAGCTCGTCCGTGAAATAGACGGGCAACAGCAACATGCACACTGTCTCACGCGCTCGCACACTGTCTCACGCGCTCGCACACTGTCTCACGCGCTCGCACACTGTCTCACGCGCTCGCACACTGTCTCACACGCTCGCACACTGTCTCACACGCTCGCACACTGTCTCACGCGCTCGCACACTGTCTCACGCGCTCGCACACTGTCTCACGCGCTCGCACACTGTCTCACGCGCTCGCACACTGTCTCACGCGCTGTCTCGCACACTGTCTCACGCGCTCGCACGCTGTCTCACACAGTCTGGTCCCTATGAGACTCCATGACCACTGCAATGTGATTGGCTGTCCATGGCTCAGTCAGGTCACATTGCTAACCAGACAGAACCAATCAGTGATGGCCGTGGTCAGTGAGTGCCAGGGTTGAGTTTGGACAGTATTGTAATTATAGAGTCCACTCGAATCAAAGCAAACCTGACAGTCTAATGAGAGACACAGACACATCCCAGACTCACTCATCTCAAAAGGCAGACAGTGCAGACTGCAATCTTCACCAGAGGAGAATTCAACTGGGCAAGAGACAGGCTGAGTCACGTCTAACAGTGCAGAGGGACTGGGACAAAGGCAGCAGGAAGGGCACGAGGTTCAATGTGTATAACAGACCCGTCCTCAAACACACCCCAGCTGTACACTCAGGCATCTCCCAGGACAGGTACAACATGGGGTTAGATACAGAGTAAAGCTCCCTCTACACTGTCCCCCCATCAAACACTCCCAGGACAGGTACAGCACGGGGTTAGATACAGAGTAAAGCTCCCTCTACACTGTCCCCCCATCAAACACTCCCAGGACAGGTACAGCACGGGGTTAGATACAGAGTAAAGCTCCCTCTACATTGTCCCCCCATCAAACACTCCCAGGACAGGTACAGCACGGGGTTAGATACAGAGTAAAGCTCCCTCTACACTGTCCCCCATCAAACACTCCCAGGACAGGTACAGCACAGGGTTAGATACAGAGTAAAGCTCCCTCTACACTGTCCCCCTGGACCTGACAGGGTGGAACACTGTTATAAAAGCAGGAAACGGATTCTTGCCGCCGGCCCATCACCCCAAACACACCCAACCAACATGAAGTGTGTCCCTGCCTGCTGGCTGGCACAGAGACGATGGGCTGAATGGCCACTTTCCATCAACATGAACACGGCGAGTACAGTTGACCAGGGTCAGTGACAATCTTTCAGGATCGAGACACTGTCACAGCCCGGGATCATATCGATGATAGAGAAACTCACATTTATACCAAGGGGAGAATGCAGCAACTGGCACAGATCCTCAGACCCGACATCCTCCCCCCCCCCACCAACACACACACACCCCCACACCCCCCCCCCCCCAGAGAGAAACCCACCCCCACACCCCCCCACAGACACCCCATTCCCCCCCACACACCCCCCCACAGAGAAACCCACCCCCACACCCCCCCACAGAGAAACCCACCCCCACCCACAGACACCCCCCCCACACACACCCCCCCGTCCCCCCCCAAACACCCCCCCATCCCCCCCCCAGAGAGAAACCCACCCTCACACCCCCCCCCACACAGAGAAACCCACCCCCACACCTCCCTCACAGATACCCCAGCCCCCAAATATCCCTCTCTGCTGGTCCCTGTACCCTCTGCCCCTGTTACCCCCCCCCGGGTCACTCACCGGCCTGAGTCAGGCCGGACAGGTCCCTGACCCCCCCCCGGGTCACTCACCGGCCTGGGTCAGGTCGGACAGGTCGTGTTTGGCGGCGGCCGGGGGGAAGTCCCGGAGTTTGCGGTTGCTGAGGTTGAGGACGCCGCTGCCCGCCGCCTCCTCCAGCGCCTTCTCCACACTGCGGCTCAGGCTGGCCGAGCCCGCCGGCTGCGGCTCCTCTCCGGTGGCCATGGCCCGGGGATCAGGCTCCGGGCCCGGGGATCAGGCACAGTCTTACCGGGGATACAGTCTTACCGCCCGGGGATACAGTCTTACCGCCCGGGGTCGGAGATACAGTCTTACCGTCCGGGATACAGTGTTACCGGGGTCGGGGATACAGTCTTACCGCCCGGGGTCGGAGATACAGTCTTACCGCCCGGGGTCGGGGATACAGTCTTACCGCCCGGGGTCGGGGATACAGTCTTACCGCCCGGGGTCGGGGATACAGTCTTACCGCCCGGGGTCGGGGATACAGTGTTACCGCCCGGGATACAGTGTTACCGGGGTCGGGGATACAGTGTTACCGCCCGGGATACAGTGTTACCGGGGTCGGGGATACAGTGTTACCGCCCGGGATACAGTGTTACCGGGGTCGGGGATACAGTGTTACCGCCCGGACTCTGTCTCCTGGAGCTCTGGGGAAAGGGGCGGGTCTCCATCCCTTTGACTGACAGCCCCAGCCACCAATCACAGCCCGGGCTTGCCCGCTCCCGCCCCAATCGGAGACCCGTTTCAGCCAATCAGAGCCTGGCTGGGCTCGGAGGGCGGGGGTCAGCCATTGATTGACACTGAGACTGACCAATCAAGGGAAAAGGTCTGGCCGTCCTGTCCTGACTCACAGAGCGGGCAGACCAATCACAAAAGGGGGCGTCAGTGATTGACATAGAGGGTAAACCAATCAGAAAGGAGGTGCTAATGATTGACGGACAGGTTTGGCCAATCAGAATGAGGATGCTAATACGGGCAAGCGGGGCTAGACCAATCAGAAAAGGAGTGTTGATGATTGACAGGAAGACCTAGCCAATTAGGAAAGGGATGTTAATAGGGGGCAGGCGGAGCTGGACCAATCAGAAAAGAGGTATTAATGATTGACAGGAGGGCTTGGCCAATCAGAAAGGGGGCGGCAATGATTGACACAGCGGATAGACCAATCGGAAAGCGGATACTAATAATTGGCAGAGAAGGTTAGCCAATCAGAAAGGGGTAATAATGATTGACAGACGCGCTAAACCAATCAGAAATGGAATGTTAATTGGTGACGAAGGGGATTGGCCAATCAGAAAAGGGGGTGATAATGATAAACAGAAAGGTTGGCCAATCAGGAGTGTTCTACAGAATGACGACCAGAAATGATTGGCCAATCAGGAAGAGGGCAGATGATTGACAGGGCAGACTGACCAATCAGCAAGTGGCGGTTAATGATTGACAGGGACGAAGGCCAATCGGAATGAGAGTTTTAATGATTGACAGGGTGGTTTGGGCCTGAGGGGGTCGCTCCCACATTCTCCCCTCTCCCCCTCGGGGGGTCACTCCCACATTCTCCCCTCTCCCCCCCCAGGGGTCACTCCCACATTCTCCCCCTGGGGGTCACTCCCACATTCTCCCCTCTCCCCCCCCAGGTGTCACTCCCACATTCTCCCCCTGGGGGTCACTCCCACATTCTCCCCTCTCCCCCCCAGGTGTCACTCCCACATTCTCCCCCTGGGGGTCACTCCCACATTAGAACCATAGAAGATTCCAGCTCAGAAACAGGCCGTTCGGCCCTCCTTGTCTGTGCTGAACCATTTTTCTGCCCAGTCCCACTGACCTGTTCTTGGACCATATCCCTCCACACCCTCTCATCCATGAACCCGTCCAAGTTTCTCTTAAATGTTAAAAGTGACCCCGCATTTCCCACTTTATCCGGCAGCTCATTCCACACTCCCACCACTCTCTAATATTCCCTTTAAACTTTTCTCCTTTCACCCTTAACCCATGCCCTCTGGTTTTTTTCTCCCCTAGCCTCAGTGGAGAAAGCCTGCTTGCATTCACTCTATCTGTATCCATCAAAATCTTATACACCTCTATCAAATCTCCCCTCATTCTTCTACGCTCCAGGGAATAAAGTCCTAACCTATCCTCCCCACACCTGTGGCTTCAACATTCCCTACTCGATTTTCTTCCAGTTGTGTTTTGATTTTCCAGGGGACCATTCGGCCCATCGAGTCTGTCGCGCCATTCAGTGAGATCCATGACTTATCCGATGGGATAATTCTCAACTCCACTTTCCCACCTCATCCCCGTATCCCTCGATTCCCTAACTGATTAGAAACCTGTCCGTCTCAGCCTTGAACCCGTTACTGACCCAGCCTCTCCGACCCTCTGCACGAGAGAATTCCAGGGATTCACTCCCCTCCGGGAGAAGAAACTCCACCCCATCTCTGTCTTCAGTGGATCACCTCCTTACTCTGAGATTACCCCGGTCTGGTCCCAGGGGGAAACAACCTCTCAGCATCAACCCTGTCAATCCCCCCGCCCTGAGATGCCTCTCGTTCTTCTGAACTCCAGTGAGTCCCGGCCCAACCTACTCAAGCTGTCCTCCCTGCCCAGGACTGCCTCCAATGAACCTTCTGTGGACTGCCTCCAATGCCAATCTATCTACCTAAGGTAAGGAGACCAAGACTTGTTGACAGTATTCCAGCGCTGGTCTCATTAGACTGTCATATTCATGTTTGTGATCGTATAAGTTTGAACCTCTTTCCATTGTCCTGCTTCTTTTGTTATCCATCCCTGGGACATGGGTGTCTCTGGCTGGGTCCAGCATTTATTGCCCATCCCTAGTTACCCTGTGGGAGGCAGTTGAGAGTCACCCACATTGCTGTGTCTCTGGAGTCACATGTAGGCCAGACCGGGGTAAGGACGGCAGATTTCCTTCCCTAAAGGGAACCAGATGGGTTTTTCCAACAATGGGTCATCAGGAGATTCTTAATTCCAGATATTTTTTATTGAATTCAAATTCCATCATCTGCCGTGGGTGGGATTCGAACCCGGGTCCCCAGAAACATGAGCTGAATTTCAAGATTAGTAGTCCAGCGATGACTTTTTTTCTCTGGAGTGTAGGAGGCTGAGAGCTGATCTTATAGAGGTCTATAAAATAATGAGGGGCACAGATCAGCTAGATAGTCAATATCTTTTCCCAAAGGTAGGGGAGTCTAAAACTAGAGGGCAGAGGTTTGAGGGGAGAGGTACAAAAGGGTCCAGAGGGGGCAATTTTTTCACACAGAGGGTGGTGAGTGTCTGGAACAATTGTAGAGGCGGGTACAATTTTATCTTTTAAAAAGCATTTAGACAGTTAGATGGGTACGATGGGTATAGAGGGATATGGGACAAACACGGGCAATTGGGATTAGCTTCGGAGCTTAAAAAAAGGCTGGCATGGACAAATTGGGCCCAATGGCCTCTTTCCATGCTGTAAATCTCTATGACTCTAGAATACCACTAGATCATCACCTTCCCATTAACTCCTCGGGGATTTTCACAGTAACTTCATTGCGGTGTTAATGTAAGCCTTACTTGTGACCCTAATAAATAAACTTTAAACTTTACCTTCTTTATCTGGGAGGTTTTGTCTTTCTGTGGTACAGCCATCCCCAATCCCTCTGTTAATCTCTACCCCTCCTCCCCCCCCCCGGGCCCCCCCACCACCCTGCACCATCCCCCCCCACCCCCCCACTGTCACCCCACTGTTCCCCCAGATGCCAGCTTTCATCCTGTTCCTGTTGAGGAACGGGTTGAGGACTCTGGGTCTGTACTCGATGGAGTTTAGAAGGATGAGGGGGGGGATCTTATTGAAACTTACAGGATACTGCGAGGCCCTGGATAGAGTGGACGTGGAGAGGATGTTTCCACTAGTAGGAAAAACTAGAACCAGAGAGGGCACAACCTCAGGGTAAAGGGACCATCCTTTAAAACAGAGATGGGGAGGGATTTCTTCAGCTGGAGAGTGGGGAATGTGTGGAACTCTTTGCCGCAGAAGGCTGTGGAGGGCCAGGTCATTGAGTGTCTTTAAGACAGAGATAGATAGGTTCCTCATTAATAAGGGGATCAGGGGTTATGGGGAAAAGGCAGGAGAATGGGGAGGGAAAAAATAACAGCCGTGATTGAATGGGGGAGCAGAATCGATGGGCCGAGTGGCCTCATTCTGCTCCTGTGTCTTCTGGTCTTGGGTTCCATTCAAACCCCACCAACTCAATCCTGCTGGAATCCAGGTCTGTTCCCCTCTGCTGCCATCTCCTGACCCCATTGTCACTGGGTACTGCTCTAACCCCATCCTCTCCACATCCCGGTTCCCTGGGGCTCGCCTAGGCCGGGGTGGGGGGGGAGGAGTGGGAGGGCCGGCCTGGGACAACCCCAACCCACCCCCCAGCACACCCCACCCCTCCACCCCCCTCCACCCCACCCCACCCCACCCCACCCCACCCCAACACCAGCAGTGATGTCGAGGTTCTGACTGTGAGCTCACAGAGATGAGCCTGGTCTCCGGACAGCTCAAGGTGACCTCAGCACCGGGCGGGGGGGGTGCTGGAGGGGGCTGTGGGGGTGGGGGGGTTGTGGGGTGGGGTGGGGGGGGGTTGGGGGGTGGGGTGGGGCTGATTAATGGGGGTGGGATCCGTCTGCAAACACTTTACACCATAAACAGCTGAAATAATGACATGTGCGTGGTTACCCCGGGGAGAAACGCAGATCACAATCAACCCTTAGCTGTGCTGGCCCGAACATTAACTAACTGCAGACACCCAGACAGAGACAAGGACAATGACCAGCCGAACAGTGAGGAGCAAACTTCAGAAATATTCCCGACTTAGTAGGAATGACAGGCCACCCAGTGTAAGTATCAGGCACGCAGGCTACTTGGAGCTCACCCTCACCCACACCTTTGTGTGCAGAAGTTCCTCCTCAACTCAGCCCTAAACCTGCCCCCCCTTATTTTGAGGCCATGCCCCCCCCCCCCTCTCATTCTAGTTTCACCCGCCAGTGGAAACAGCCTCCCCTGCCTCTATCTTATCTCTTCCCTTCAGAATCTGAGAAGTTTCTCTCGGATCTCCCCCTCTGCAGGGGTTTTTAATCGAGGTTTATTAGAACTGGGGCAAGGCGGGACCCCTCGCTCCCGCACCTCTGTAGGAATTGGATTAACCTTTTCGAAAGAAAGGTTTATTTATCCAAGTGAGGCTTACATTAACACTGCAGTGAAGTTACTGTGAAAATCCGCGCCCCCCCCCCCCCGGGCGCCTGTTCGGGTTACACTGAGGGAGAATTTAGCCCGGCCCAATGCACCCTAACCAGCACCCGGAGGAAACCCACGCAGACGTGGGGAGAACGTGCAGACTCCACACAGACAGTGACCCAAGCCAGGAATCGAACCAGGGGTGCTGTGAGGCAGCAGTGCTAACCCACTGTGTCACCCCATGCTCCACATCTTAACGATCTGAATGTTCACTCCATAAGACACAGGAGCAGAATGAGGCCACTCGGCCCATCGATTCTGCTCCCCCATTCAATCATGGCTGATATTTTTCCCCTCCCCGTTCTCCTGCCTTTTCCCCATAACCCCTGATCCCCTTATTAATCAGGAACCTATCTATCTCTGTCTTAAAGACACTCAATGACCTGGCCCTCCACAGCCTTCTGCGGCAAAGACTTCCACACATTCCCCACTCTCTGGCTGAAGAAATTCCTCCTCATCTCTGTTTTAAAGGATGGTCCCTTTACCCTGAGGTTGTGCCCTCTCTGGTTCTAGTTTTTCCTACTAGTGGAAACATCCTCTCCACGTCCACTCTATCCAGGGCCTCGCAGTATCCTGTAAGTTTCAATAAGATCCCCCCCCATCCTTCTAAACTCCATCGAGTACAGACCCAGAGTCCTCAACCCGTTCCTCATACGACAAGCTCTTCATTCCAGGGATCATTCTTGTCAACCTCCTCTGGACCCTTTCCAAGGCCAGCACATCCTTCCTTAGATACGGGGCCCAAAACTGCTCACAATCCTCCAAATGGGGTCTGACCAGAGCCTTATACAGCCTCAGAAGTCCATCCCTGCTCTTGTATTCTTGCCCTCTCGACGTTTACCTTTCTAACTGCAGACTGAACCTGCACATGAACCTGTAGGGAATCTTGAACAAAGGATTCCCAAATCCCTTTGTGTTTCCGATTCCCGAAGCATTTTCCCATTTAGCAAATTGGTTTCACTCCAGGTTAGCACCCCTGTTACAGTGTCAGGGACGATGGGAGAGTGCTGCATTGTCAGAGCAGCTGCTTGTTGGACTGGCTGTTATGGGTAATGCTGAGAAAAGCCACTCAGGGGAACGTACACTTCCCTGTGCCTCCCAGTCCCTCACCCATAGCAGTATTACAACACGTCTCCAGCCAGCGTTCCTCCTCCAGCCGAGAGAGAGAACACACAGTCTAATGGGGCAATGATGGGGAGATCTTATAGAAACACATTAAGATGATGAAGGGAATGGATCAGATAGAAGCAGGGAAGTTGTTTCCACTGGCGGGTGAAACTAGGACTAGGGGGCGTGGCCTCAAAATAAGGGGGAGCAGATTTAGGACTGAGTTGAGGAGGAACTTCTTCACACAAAGGGTTGTGAATCTGTGGAATTTCCTGCCCAGTTGAGGCTCCCTCATTGAATGTTTTTAAGACGAGGATAGATAGATTTTTGAACAGTAAAGGAATTAAGGGTTATGGTGAGCGGGCGGGTAAGTGGAGCTGAGTCCATGAAAAGACCAGCCATGATCTTATTGAATGACGGAGCAGGCTCGAGGGGCCGAATGGCCCACTCCTGTTCCTAGTTCTGATGTAAATACTGACTCCTGTCTCTCTGCCTTTGCTGATTGGCCAGAACAGAATCCAAACCAATTCATTCTGAAAAATTGGTAAATAGTTGGGCAGCAGAATGGCCGGGGGGTGTGGGCAGAGTGGCCGAGGGGTGTGGGCAGAGTGGCCGGGGGTGTGGGCAGAGTGGCCGGGGGGTGTGGGCAGGGGGTGTGGGCAGAGTGGCCGGGGGGTGTGGGCAGAGTGGCCAGGGGGTGTGGGCAGAGTGGCCGGGGGGTGTGGGCAGAGTGGCCGGGGGTGTGGGCAGAGTGGCCGGGGGGTGTGGGCAGAGTGGCCGGGGGGTGTGGGCAGGGGGTGTGGGCAGAGTGGCCGGGGGGTGTGGGCAGAGTGGCCAGGGGGTGTGGGCAGAGTGGCCGGGGGGTGTGGGCAGAGTGGCCGGGGGTGTGGGCAGAGTGGCCGGGGGGTGTGGGCAGAGTGGCCGGGGGGTGTGGGCAGAGTGGCCGGGGGGTGTGGGCAGGGGGTGTGGGCAGAGTGGCCGGGGGGTGTGGGCAGAGTGGCCAGGGGGTGTGGGCAGAGTGGCCGGGGGGTGTGGGCAGAGTGGCCGGGGGGTGTGGGCAGAGTGGCCAGGGGGTGTGGGCAGAGTGGCCAGGGGGTGTGGGCAGGGGGTGTGGGCAGAGTGGCCGGGGGGTGTGGGCAGAGTGGCCGGGGGGTGTGGGCAGAGTGGCCAGGGGGTGTGGGCAGGGGGTGTGGGCAGAGTGGCCAGGGTCTGTGGGCAGGGTCTGCGGACAGGGGGTGTGGGCAGAGTGGCCAGGGTCTGTGGGCAGGGTCTGCGGACAGGGGGTGTGGGCAGAGTGGACAGGGTCTGCGGGCAGGGTCTGCGGGCAGAGTGGACAGGGTCTGCGGGCAGAGTGGACAGGGTCTGCGGGCAGGGTCTGCGGGCAGAGTGGACAGGGTCTGCGGGCAGGGTCTGCGGACAGAGTGGACAGGGTCTGCGGGCAGGGTCTGCGGGCAGAGTGGACAGGGTCTGCGGGCAGGGTCTGCGGGCAGAGTGGACAGGGTCTGCGGGCAGGGTCTGCGGGCAGAGTGGACAGGGTCTGCGGGCAGAGTGGACAGGGTCTGCGGGCAGGGTCTGCGGGCAGAGTGGACAGGGTCTGCGGGCAGAGTGGACAGGGTCTGCGGGCAGGGTCTGCGGGCAGAGTGGACAGGGTCTGCGGGCAGGGTCTGCGGGCAGAGTGGACAGGGTCTGCGGGCAGGGTCTGCGGGCAGAGTGGACAGGGTCTGCGGGCAGGGTCTGCGGGCAGAGTGGACAGGGTCTGCGGGCAGAGTGGACAGGGTCTGCGGGCAGGGTCTGCGGGCAGAGTGGACAGGGTCTGCGGGCAGGGTCTGCGGGAGGAGGCCGGGAGGGGGGGGGCGATGTTCTGCTCTCACTGACCCGGGGAGGGCTGTGAACGAACCATGTATAAACTGTGCTTCCCCCCTCTGTGTCTGTGTAAACAGGTGAAGAGGAGGAAAATGTCTTTTACCCGACTAACCACAGAGTGTGATCTGAGTGGAGGGGGAAGCAACAAGCAGGAGAGAACAGGTCCGTTCACCATCCTCTCGATTCCTCCTGAGTTAGTGAGTATCCTGAATAGTACATGGAGGAGGATACATCCGCTTCATCCCAAACGATGAACTCAATATTCCGCCCAAACCTTGTAAGATCCACTTCTAATCATACACCTTTCCATAGAACCAGTTCCTCAATCATTCATACTGTGTGTTCACATCCATTTCCACCCGGGATCCGGTGCCCCGGTGTGATCCACTGGGGATCCGGTGCCCCGGTGTGATCCACTGGGGATCTGGTGCCCCGGCACGATCCACCCGGGATCCGGTGCCCCAGCGCGACCCACCGGGGATCCGGTGCCCCGGCGCGATCCACCGGAGATCCGGTGCCCCGGCGTGATCCACCGGAGATCCGGTGCCCCGGCGTGATCCACCGGAGATCCGGTGCCCCGGCGTGATCCACCGGAGATCCGGTGCCCCGGCGCGATCCACCGGAGATCCGGTGCCCCGGCGCGATCCACCGGAGATCCGGTGCCCCGGCGCGATCCACCGGAGATCCGGTGCCCCGGCGCGATCCACCGGAGATCCGGTGCCCCGGCGCGATCCACCGGAGATCCGGTGCCCCGGCGCGATCCACCGGAGATCCGGTGCCCCGGCGCGATCCACCGGAGATCCGGTGCCCCGGCGCGATCCACCGGAGATCCGGTGCCCCGGCGTGATCCACCGGAGATCCGGTGCCCCGGCGTGATCCACCGGAGATCCGGTGCCCCGGCGCGATCCACCGGAGATCCGGTGCCCCGGTGCGATCCACCGGAGATCCGGTGCCCCGGTGTGATCCACTGGGGATCCGGTGCCCCGGTGTGATCCACCGGAGATCCGGTGCCCCGGTGTGATCCTCCGGAGATCCGTTGCCCCGGTGTGATCCTCCGGAGATCCGGTGCCCCGGCGTGATCCACCGGAGATCCGGTGCCCCGGTGTGATCCACCGGAGATCCGGTGCCCTGGCGTGATCCACCGGAGATCCGGTGCCCCGGTGTAATCTACTGGAGATCCGGTGCCCCGGCACGATCCACCGGAGATCCGGTGCCCCGGTGTGATCCACTGGGGATCCGGTGCCCCGGTGTGATCCACCGGAGATCCGGTGCCCCGGTGTGATCCACCGGAGATCCGGTGCCCCGGCGTGATCCACCGGAGATCCGGTGCCCCGGCGTGATCCACCGGAGATCCGGTGCCCCGGTGCGATCCACCGGAGATCCGGTGCCCTGGTGTGATCCACCCACACCATTGTCTGAGGGTGATCCACTCTAGGTCAATATCTGAGGGTGATCCACCCTGGGTCGATATCTGGATGTGATCCACTCTGATCAATATTGGAGTGTGATCCATTCTGGATCCAAATTTCCATGGGATCTACTCAAGTCAAATTATTCAATGCAATGTACCCCGCATCCATGTTGTAATGTGTAATGTGATCTACTCTCAACCAGCATTTATTGTTGTGATCTACTTGGGATTAGTGTTTGAGTGTAATCTGGTATGGGTCATTTTCTGACCATGATTGATCTATTCTGGGTTCATGTTTGAATGTGGTCTACACTGAACACATCTTTGAGTGTGGTCATATCCAATCACTGTGATCCACTGTGCATCGATCAACTCTGGGTCATTGTTTGAGTGTGATCTAGCCTGGGTCAGTGTTGAGCATAATCTACTTTAGGTTAATGATTCCATGTGATCTGCTCTGGATATTTGAGTGTGATCTACTGCTGGTCAGAATCTGAATATGATCTACTCTGGGTGAATCTGTACAGCTGTGATTGGATTGGATCTATTCTCTGCTGTCATTTTAAAATATGATCTATTGTGATTGTGATCCACTGAGAATCAACATCTGAATATGAGCTACTATAGGATCAGTGTTTGAATATGATCCACTCTGAATCTATAATCTGTTATGTTCTATGATTAATCTATTCCTGGCTGCCATGTTTAATGTGATCTACTCTGGGTGAATGTTTGAATGTGATCTAGTCTTGGTAAATGTTTGAATGTGATCTAGTCTGGGTAAATGTTTGAACGTGATCTAGTCTGGGTAAATGTTTGAATGTGATCTAGTCTGGGTAAATGTTTGAACGTGATCTAGTCTGGGTAAATGTTTGAATGTGACCTAGTCTGGGTACATGTATGAACGTGATCTAGTCTGTGTGAATTATTGATGTGATCTGCTCTGTGTGAATGTTTGAACGTGATGTATTCTATGTGAATGTTTGAGTGTGATTGAGTCTGTGTGAATGTTTGAGTGTGATCTACTCTGGGTAAATGTTTGAGTGTGATCTACTCTGGGTGAATGTTTGATTGTGATCTACTCTGTGAATGTTTGATTGTGATCTACTCTGAATGTTTGGATGTGATCTACTCTGGGTAGATGTTCGAATGTGATCTACTCTGGGTGGTTGATTAATGTGATCTACTATGTGTGAATGTTTGAATGTGAGCCAGTCTGCGTGAATGTTTGCATGTGATCTACTCTGGGTCAATGTTTGAACGTGATCTAGTATGTGTGAATGTTTGAACGTGATCTATCCTATGTGAATGTTTGAACGTGATCTATCCTATGTGAATGTTTGAACGTGATCTATCCTATGTGAATGTTTGAACGTGATCTATCCTATGTGAATGTTTGAGTGTGATCTACTCTGGGTAAATGTTTGAACACGATCTACTCTGTGAATGTTTGAGTGTGATCTACTCTGTGTGAATGTTTGAGTGTGATCTAGTCTGTGTGAATGTTTGAGTGTGATCTAGTCTGTGTGAATGTTTGAGTGTGATCTAGTCCAATCCCCCTAACCTACACATCTTTGGACACTAAGGGACAATTTATCATGGCCAATCCCCCTAACCTACACATCTTTGGACACTAAGGGACAATTTAGCATGGCCAATCCCCCTAACCTACACATCTTTGGACACTAAGGGACAATTTAGCATGGCCAATCCCCCTAACCTGCACATCTTTGGAAACTAAGGGACAATTTAGCATGGCCAATCCACCCTAACCTGCACATCTTTGGACACTAAGGGACAATTTAGCATGGCCAATCCACCCTAACCTACACATCTTTGGACACTAAGGGACAATTTAGCATGGCCAATCCACCCTAACCTGCACATCTTTGGACACTAAGGGACAATTTAGCATGGCCAATCCCCCTAACCTACACATCTTTGGACACTAAGGGGACAATTTAGCATGGCCAATCCCCCTAACCTACACATCTTTGGACACTAAGGGACAATTTAGCATGGCCAATCCACCCTAACCTACACATCTTTGGACACTAAGGGACAATTTAGCATGGCCAATCCCCTAACCTGCACATCTTTGGACACTAAGGGACAATTTAGCATGGCCAGTCCACCCAAACCTATGGGCTGTAAAGGGCAGTTTATCATGGCCAGTCTATGGGTTATACTTGCCGTCCCCTGTCTGCAGGGAGAGGGGAGGTGGAAGGGGGAACGATGGGCTGAATGGTTTTGCTGTGTTGTGAACCGGGAGCTGCCCGGGGCGATGGGCTGATTCCTGTTCTCTGTTGTGTAGCTGGATCAGATCATCTCGGATCTGTCTGTAAAGGATATCGTGATGCTGGGACAGACATGCCACTATTTACACGATTTCTGCAGTAACGAGGCAGTTTGGAAACGGATCGGCCGGAAGCTCGCTCCCAGGCTGAACACGGAGGAAACGGCGGAGGAAAGTTTCTGGAAGCGGGCATCCATTCTCAACTGTGAGTACTATCCAAACCCAGACAGTCTAGCTCCCATCCTGAGGGCAGAGCCCCTCTGCAGCCTGTCACACAGGAACAGAAGGCCATTCAGCCCCTCTGCAGCCTGTTACACAGGAACAGGAGGCCATTCAGCCCCTCTGCAGCCTGTCACACAGGAACAGGAGGCCATTCAGCCCCTCTGCAGCCTGTCACACAGGAACAGGAGGCCATTCAGCCCCTCTGCAGCCTGTCACACAGGAACAGGAGGCCATTCAGCCCCTCTGCAGCCTGTTACACAGGAACAGGAGGCCATTCAGCCCCTCTGCAGCCTGTCACACAGGAACAGGAGGCCATTCAGCCCCTCTGCAGCCTGTCACACAGGAACAGGAGGCCATTCAGCCCCTCTCTCTGCAGCCTGTCACACAGCAACAGGAGGCCATTCAGCCCCTCTCTCTCCAGCCTGTCACACAGCAACAGGAGGCCATTCAGCCCCTCTCTCTGCAGCCTGTCACACAGGAACAGAAGGCCATTCAGCCCCTCTGCAGCCTGTTACACAGGAACAGGAGGCCATTCAGCCCCTCTGCAGCCTGTCACACAGGAACAGGAGGCCATTCAGCCCCTCTGCAGCCTGTCACACAGGAACAGGAGGCCATTCAGCCCCTCTGCAGCCTGTCACACAGGAACAGGAGGCCATTCAGCCCCTCTGCAGCCTGTTACACAGGAACAGGAGGCCATTCAGCCCTCTGCAGCCTGTCACACAGGAACAGGAGGCCATTCAGCCCCTCTGCAGCCTGTCACACAGGAACAGGAGGCCATTCAGCCCCTGTCTCTGCAGCCTGTCACACAGCAACAGGAGGCCATTCAGCCCCTCTCTCTCCAGCCTGTCACACAGCAACAGGAGGCCATTCAGCCCCTCTCTCTGCAGCCTGTCACACAGGAACAGGAGGCCATTCAGCCCCTCTCTCTCCAGCCTGTCACACAGGAACAGGAGGCCATTCAGCCCCTCTCTCTCCAGCCTGTCACACAGGAACAGGAGGCCATTCAGCCCCTCTCTCTCCAGCCTGTCACACAGGAACAGGAGGCCATTCAGCCCCTCTCTCTCCAGCCTGTCACACAGGAACAGGAGACCATTCAGCCCCTCTCTCTCTCCAGCCTGTCACACAGGAACAGGAGGCCATTCAGCCCCTCTCTCTGCAGCCTGTCACACAGGAACAGGAGGCCATTCAGCCCTCAAATCTCAGTTTGGAAATTGTTAAATTCCCCCCATCACTCCTCCCCTCTCTTTCCCCCCACCGTGGGCTTGGGGGAGAATTCCAGACTCCCTTTGATGAGGAGGTGATTCCACCCCCGACCCCCGGACAGTCGGACTCCAGTTTGAAGGCTGGTTCCGGAAACTTCCCCCAAACCGGAGGAAATCAGTCTCTCCTGACCAATCTAAACACCCCCCCTCCTCCTCCCGCACCGCGACTGCATCACCCCGATCGACTGTGCTCCAGGGAGAGTGATCAGGGGCAGAGCCCCCCCCCCACCCGCCAGAGAGATCCCACACCCCTCCCCCCCCCCCCCCCCCCCCCCGAGAGATCCCACCAGGATTCCCCCCTCCCCCTCCCGAGAGATCCCACCAGGACTCCCCCCTCCCCCCCCGAGAGATCCCACCAGGATTCCCCCCTCCCCCCCCCGAGAGATCCCACCAGGACTCCCCCCTCCCCCCCCGAGAGATCCCACCAGGACTCCCCCCCTCCCACCCGGAGAGATCCCACCAGGACTCCCCCCCCCCCCCGAGAGATCCCACCAGGACTCCCCCCCTCCCACCCGGAGAGATCCCACCAGGACTCCCCCCTCCCACCCGGAGAGATCCCACCAGGACTCCCCCCTCCCACCTGGAGAGATCCCACCAGGACTCCCCCCTCCCACCTGGAGAGATCCCAGCAGGACTCCCGCCCCCTCCCACCCCGAGAGATCCCACCAGGATTCCCCCCCCCCCACCCCGAGAGATCCCACCAGGACTCCTGCCCCCCCCCCCACCCCGAGAGATCCCACCAGGACTCCCCCCCCCCCCGAGAGATCCCACCAGGACTCCCCCCCACGAGAGATCCCACCAGGACTCCCGCCCCAATGATCCCACCAGCATTCCCCCCCAGCACTGGCCCACAGACAGGGCTATATTTGCAGGTTGACTCCATCACTCTGCCTTGCTGACACACTGTATGCTCTGTCTCCCCCCGCGCCCCCCCCCCCCCCTTCCCCACACAGATACCAAAGGCCTGTACTTCCAGACTTTCGGAGGTCGCAGGAAGGCAGTCAGTCGGACGGTGGCCCCACATCTCTCGCACGGATACCGCAAGTTCATCCCAACCAAGGACAATGTCTTCATCCTGGATTACAGCGGGACCCTGTTCTTCCTGAAGAACGCTCTGGTCTCCTCCACCCTGGGACAGATCCAATGGAAGAGAGCCTGTCGTTACGTGGTCCTATGTCGTAACGTTAAAGATGTGAGTGATACATCTGTATCTAACCCCGTACTGTACCTGTCCTGGGAGTGTTTGATGGGGGGACAGTGTAGAGGGGGCTTTACTCTGTATCTAACCCCGTGCTGTACCTGTCCTGGGAGTGTTTGATGGGGGGACAGTGTAGAGGGAGCTTTACTCTGTATCTAACCCCGTGCTGTACCTGTCCTGGGAGTGTTTGATGGGGGGACAGTGTTGAGGGAGCTTTACTCTGTATCTAACCCCGTGCTGTACCTGTCCTGGGAGTGTTTGATGGGGGGACAGTGTAGAGGGAGCTTTACTCTGTATCTAACCCCGTGCTGTACCTGTCCTGGGAGTGTTTGATGGGGGGACAGTGTAGAGGGGGCTTTACTCTGTATCTAACCCCGTGCTGTACCTGTCCTGGGAGTGTTTGATGGGGGGACAGTGTAGAGGGAGCTTTACTCTGTATCTAACCCCGTGCTGTACCTGTCCTGGGAGTGTTTGATGGGGGGACAGTGTAGAGGGAGCTTTACTCTGTATCTAACCCTGTGCTGTACCTGTCCTGGGAGTGTTTGATGGGGGGACAGTGTTGAGGGAGCTTTACTCTGTATCTAACCCCGTGCTGTACCTGTCCTGGGAGTGTTTGATGGGGTGACAGTGTAGAGGGAGCTTTACTCTGTATCTAACCCCGTGCTGTACCTGTCCTGGGAGTGTTTGATGGGGGACAGTGTAGAGGGAGCTTTACTCTGTATCTAACCCTGTGCTGTACCTGTCCTGGGAGTGTTTGATCGGGACAGTGTAGAGGGAGCTTTACTCTGTATCTAACCCTGTGCTGTACCTGTCCTGGGAGTGTTTGATGGGGGGACAGTGTTGAGGGAGCTTTACTCTGTATCTAACCCCGTGCTGTACCTGTCCTGGGAGTGTTTGATGGGGGGACAGTGTTGAGGGAGCTTTACTCTGTATCTAACCCCGTGCTGTACCTGTCCTGGGAGTGTTTGATGGGGGGACAGTGTAGAGGGAGCTTTACTCTGTATCTATCCCCGTGCTGTACCTGTCCTGGGAGTGTTTGATGGGGGGACAGTGTAGAGGGAGCTTTACTCTGTATCTAACCCCGTGCTGTACCTGTCCTGGGAGTGTTTCTCTGAGTTTTGTGTTAAAATTTCCTCTTTTGCTCCTAGTTTGCCACTGACCCAAGGAATGATACGATATATCGGAAATATTTATACGTGTTGGGTACAAGGGACATTCCACCCTTGGTGACCCAAGACCCCAGTGATAGTACACACACATGTGACTGCGTGGAGGTATACCTACAGTCCAGCGGGCAGCGGGTGTTCAAGATGACCTTTCACTCTTCCATGCGATTTAAGAAGATTAAATTGGTGGGTCAGGAGACTGAACGTTCTCTGCTGTTGTTAACAGGTCAGTGTGACAGGCTCCTGACAATGTGTGGGTCATACAGAGCTTGCTGTATTATACTGGCATCAACCGGAGACGCTGTGTCTGTCTGTGTGTGTGAGTGTGTCTGTCTGTCTGTCTTTGTTTGAGTGTGTGTGGGTGGGGGGGCATTGCTCGTCTGGTTTTAATCATCCCTGCCTTATTGTCACTCGATAATGTAAACTCTGGTTCCTGTTATTGGAGCCTCTGAGAAGCGGCAGTGTTGGAATAGCAGTCATGTTTCACCTTAGGGTTCAGGGTTAAGGTGAGGGTTCGCGCTCAGGTCAGATTTACTGTCAGTGTTTGGGTCAGTGTCAGGGTCAGGCTGAGTGTTTGGCTGAGGGTCAGGCTGAGTATTTGGGTGAGGGTCAGGGTGAGTATTTGGGTCAGGGTCAGGGTGAGTATTTGGGTCAGGGTCAGGCTGAGTATTTGGGTGAGGGTCAGGGTGAGTATTTGGGTGAGGGTCAGGGTGAGTATTTGGGTCAGGGTCAGGGTGAGTATTTGGGTCAGGGTCAGGGTGAGTATTTGGGTGAGGGTCAGGGTGAGTATTTGGGTGAGGGTCAGGGTGAGTATTTGGGTGAGGGTCAGGGTGAGTATTTGGGTGAGGGTCAGGGTGAGTATTTAGGTCAGGGTCAGGGTGAGTATATGGGTGAGGGTCAGGGTGAGTATTTGGGTGAGGGTCAGGGTGAGTATTTGGGTCAGGGTCAGGGTGAGTATTTGGGTCAGGGTCAGGGTGAGTATATGGGTGAGGGTCAGGGTGAGTATTTGGGTGAGGGTCAGGGTGAGTATTTGGGTGAGGGTCAGGGTGAGTATTTGGGTGAGGGTCAGGGTGAGTATTTGGGTGAGGGTCAGGCTGAGTATTTGGGTGAGGGTCAGGCTGAGTGTTTGGGTCAGGGTCAGGGTGAGTATTTGGGTGAGGGTTAGGGTGAGTATTTGGGTCAGGGTCAGGGTGAGTATTTGGGTCAGGGTCAGGGTGAGTATATGGGTGAGGGTCAGGGTGAGTATTTGGGTCAGGGTCAGGGTGAGTATTTGGGTGAGGGTCAGGGTGAGTATTTGGGTCAGGGTCAGGGTGAGTATTTGGGTGAGGGTCAGGGTGAGTATTTGGGTGAGGGTCAGGCTGAGTATTTGGGTCAGGGTCAGGGTGTGTATTTGGGTCAGGGTCAGGGTGAGTATTTGGGTCAGGGTCAGGGTGAGTATTTGGGTCAGGGTCAGGGTGAGTATTTGGGTGAGGGTCAGGCTGAGTATTTGGGTCAGGGTCAGGGTGAGTATTTGGGTCAGGGTCAGGGTGAGTATTTGGGTGAGGGTCAGGGTGAGTATTTGGGTGAGGGTCAGGCTGAGTATTTGGGTGAGGGTCAGGGTGAGTATTTGGGTCAGGGTCAGGGTGAGTATTTGGGTCAGGGTCAGGGTGAGTATATGGGTGAGGGTCAGGGTGAGTATTTGGGTCAGGGTCAGGGTGAGTATTTGGGTGAGGGTCAGGCTGAGTATTTGGGTGAGGGTCAGGCTGAGTATTTGGGTGAGGGTCAGGCTGAGTATTTGGGTGAGGGTCAGGGTGAGTATTTGGGTCAGGGTCAGGGTGAGTATTTGGGTCAGGGTCAGGGTGAGTATTTGGGTGAGGGTCAGGGTGAGTATTTGGGTCAGGGTCAGGGTGAGTATTTGGGTGAGGGTCAGGCTGAGTATTTGGGTCAGGGTCAGGGTGAGTATTTGGGTGAGGGTCAGGCTGAGTATTTGGGTGAGGGTCAGGCTGAGTATTTGGGTGAGGGTCAGGCTGAGTATTTGGGTGAGGGTCAGGCTGAGTATTTGGGTGAGGGTCAGGGTGAGTATTTGGGTCAGGGTCAGGGTGAGTATTTGGGTGAGGGTCAGGGTGAGTATTTGGGTGAGGGTCAGGGTGAGTATATGGGTGAGGGTCAGGGTGAGTATTTGGGTCAGGGTCAGGGTGAGTATTTGGGTGAGGGTCAGTCTGAGTATTTGGGTGAGGGTCAGGCTGAGTATTTGGGTGAGGGTCAGGGTGAGTATTTGGGTGAGGGTCAGGGTGAGTATTTGGGTGAGGGTCAGGGTGAGTATTTGGGTGAGGGTCAGGGTGAGTATTTGGGTGAGGGTCAGGGTGAGTATTTGGGTCAGGGTCAGGGTGAGTATATGGGTGAGGGTCAGGGTGAGTATTTGGGTGAGGGTCAGGGTGAGTATTTGGGTCAGGGTCAGGGTGAGTATTTGGGTCAGGGTCAGGGTGAGTATATGGGTGAGGGTCAGGGTGAGTATTTGGGTGAGGGTCAGGGTGAGTATTTGGGTGAGGGTCAGGCTGAGTATTTGGGTGAGGGTCAGGCTGAGTATTTGGGTCAGGGTCAGGGTGAGTATTTGGGTGAGGGTCAGGGTGAGTATTTGGGTGAGGGTCAGGGTGAGTATTTGGGTCAGGGTCAGGGTGAGTATTTGGGTGAGGGTCAGGGTGAGTATTTGGGTGAGGGTCAGGCTGAGTATTTGGGTGAGGGTCAGGCTGAGTGTTTGGGTCAGGGTCAGGGTGAGTATTTGGGTGAGGGTTAGGGTGAGTATTTGGGTCAGGGTCAGGGTGAGTATTTGGGTCACGGTCAGGGTGAGTATATGGGTGAGGGTCAGGGTGAGTATTTGGGTCAGGGTCAGGGTGAGTATTTGGGTGAGGGTCAGGGTGAGTATTTGGGTCAGGGTCAGGGTGAGTATATGGGTGAGGGTCAGGCTGAGTATTTGGGTCAGGGTCAGGGTGAGTATTTGGGTCAGGGTCAGGGTGAGTATTTGGGTCAGGGTCAGGGTGAGTATTTGGGTGAGGGTCAGGGTGAGTATTTGGGTGAGGGTCAGGGTGAGTATTTGGGTGAGGGTCAGGGTGAGTATTTGGGTGAGGGTCAGGGTGAGTATTTGGGTGAGGGTCAGGGTGAGTATTTGGGTGAGGGTCAGGCTGAGTATTTGGGTCAGGGTCAGGGTGAGTATTTGGGTGAGGGTCAGGGTGAGTATTTGGGTGAGGGTCAGGGTGAGTATTTGGGTGAGGGTCAGGGTGAGTATTTGGGTCAGGGTCAGGGTGAGTATATGGGTGAGGGTCAGGCTGAGTATTTGGGTCAGGGTCAGGGTGAGTATTTGGGTCAGGGTCAGGGTGAGTATTTGGGTCAGGGTCAGGGTGAGTATTTGGGTCAGGGTCAGGGTGAGTATTTGGGTGAGGGTCAGGCTGAGTATTTGGGTCAGGGTCAGGGTGAGTATTTGGGTCAGGGTCAGGGTGAGTATTTGGGTCAGGGTCAGGGTGAGTATATGGGTGAGGGTCAGGGTGAGTATTTGGGTCAGGGTCAGGGTGAGTATTTGGGTGAGGGTCAGGCTGAGTATTTGGGTGAGGGTCAGGGTGAGTATTTGGGTGAGGGTCAGGCTGAGTATTTGGGTCAGGGTCAGGGTGAGTATTTGGGTGAGGGTCAGGGTGAGTATTTGGGTGAGGGTCAGGGTGAGTGTTTGGGTCAGGGTCAGGCTGAGTGTTTGGGTCAGGGTCAGGGTGAGTATTTGGGTGAGGGTTAGGGTGAGTATTTGGGTCAGGGTCAGGGTGAGTATTTGGGTGAGGGTCAGGGTGAGTATATGGGTGAGGGTCAGGGTGAGTATTTGGGTCAGGGTCAGGGTGAGTATTTGGGTGAGGGTCAGGGTGAGTATTTGGGTCAGGGTCAGGGTGAGTATATGGGTGAGGGTCAGGCTGAGTATTTGGGTCAGGGTCAGGGTGAGTATTTGGGTCAGGGTCAGGGTGAGTATTTGGGTGAGGGTCAGGGTGAGTATTTGGGTGAGGGTCAGGGTGAGTATTTGGGTGAGGGTCAGGGTGAGTATTTGGGTGAGGGTCAGGGTGAGTATTTGGGTGAGGGTCAGGGTGAGTATTTGGGTGAGGGTCAGGGTGAGTATTTGGGTGAGGGTCAGGGTGAGTATTTGGGTGAGGGTCAGGGTGAGTATTTGGGTCAGGGTCAGGGTGAGTATTTGGGTGAGGGTCAGGGTGAGTATTTGGGTGAGGGTCAGGGTGAGTATTTGGGTGAGGGTCAGGGTGAGTATTTGGGTGAGGGTCAGGGTGAGTATTTGGGTGAGGGTCAGGGTGAGTATTTGGGTGAGGGTCAGGGTGAGTATTTGGGTGAGGGTCAGGGTGAGTATTTGGGTCAGGGTCAGGGTGAGTATTTGGGTCAGGGTCAGGGTGAGTATTTGGGTCAGGGTCAGGCTGAGTATTTGGGTGAGGGTCAGGCTGAGTATTTGGGTCAGGGTCAGGGTGAGCATTTGGGTGAGGGTCAGGGTGAGTATTTGGGTGAGGGTCAGGGTGAGTATTTGGGTGAGGGTCAGGGTGAGTATTTGGGTGAGGGTCAGGGTGAGTATTTGGGTGAGGGTCAGGGTGAGTATTTGGGTGAGGGTCAGGGTGAGTATTTGGGTGAGGGTCAGGCTGAGTATTTGGGTCAGGGTCAGGCTGAGTATTTGGGTCAGGGTCAGGGTGAGTATTTGGGTGAGGGTCAGGGTGAGTATTTGGGTGAGGGTCAGGGTGAGTATTTGGGTGAGGGTCAGGGTGAGTACTTGGGTGAGGGTCAGGGTGAGTATTTGGGTGAGGGTCAGGGTGAGTATTTGGGTCAGGGTCAGGGTGAGTATTTGGGTGAGGGTCAGGGTGAGTATTTGGGTGAGGGTCAGGGTGAGTATTTGGGTGAGGGTCAGGGTGAGTATTTGGGTGAGGGTCAGGGTGAGTATTTGGGTGAGGGTCAGGCTGAGTATTTGGGTCAGGGTCAGGGTGAGTATTTGGGTGAGGGTCAGGGTGAGTATTTGGGTGAGGGTCAGGGTGAGTATTTGGGTGAGGGTCAGGGTGAGTATTTGGGTGAGGGTCAGGGTGAGTATTTGGGTGAGGGTCAGGGTGAGTATTTGGGTGAGGGTCAGGGTGAGTATTTGGGTCAGGCTCAGGGTGAGTATTTGGGTCAGGGTCAGGGTGAGTATTTGGGTGAGGGTCAGGGTGAGTATTTGGGTGAGGGTCAGGGTGAGTATTTGGGTGAGGGTCAGGGTGAGTATTTGGGTGAGGGTCAGGGTGAGTATTTGGGTGAGGGTCAGGGTGAGTATTTGGGTGAGGGTCAGGGTGAGTATTTGGGTCAGGGTCAGGGTGAGTATTTGGGTCAGGGTCAGGGTGAGTATTTGGGTCAGGGTCAGGGTGAGTATTTGGGTCAGGGTCAGGGTGAGTATTTGGGTGAGGGTCAGGGTGAGTATTTGGGTGAGGGTCAGGCTGAGTATTTGGGTCAGGCTGAGTATTTGGGTGAGGGTCAGGGTGAGTATTTGGGTGAGGGTCAGGGTGAGTATTTGGGTGAGGGTCAGGGTGAGTATTTGGGTGAGGGTCAGGGTGAGTATTTGGGTCAGGGTCAGGGTGAGTATATGGGTGAGGGTCAGGGTGAGTATTTGGGTGAGGGTCAGGGTGAGTATTTGGGTCAGGGTCAGGGTGAGTATTTGGGTCAGGGTCAGGGTGAGTATATGGGTGAGGGTCAGGGTGAGTATTTGGGTGAGGGTCAGGGTGAGTATTTGGGTGAGGGTCAGGCTGAGTATTTGGGTGAGGGTCAGGCTGAGTATTTGGGTCAGGGTCAGGGTGAGTATTTGGGTGAGGGTCAGGGTGAGTATTTGGGTGAGGGTCAGGGTGAGTATTTGGGTCAGGGTCAGGGTGAGTATTTGGGTGAGGGTCAGGGTGAGTATTTGGGTCAGGGTCAGGGTGAGTATTTGGGTCAGGGTCAGGGTGAGTATTTGGGTCAGGGTCAGGCTGAGTATTTGGGTGAGGGTCAGGCTGAGTATTTGGGTCAGGGTCAGGGTGAGCATTTGGGTGAGGGTCAGGGTGAGTATTTGGGTGAGGGTCAGGGTGAGTATTTGGGTGAGGGTCAGGGTGAGTATTTGGGTGAGGGTCAGGGTGAGTATTTGGGTGAGGGTCAGGGTGAGTATTTGGGTGAGGGTCAGGCTGAGTATTTGGGTCAGGGTCAGGCTGAGTATTTGGGTCAGGGTCAGGGTGAGTATTTGGGTGAGGGTCAGGGTGAGTATTTGGGTGAGGGTCAGGGTGAGTATTTGGGTGAGGGTCAGGGTGAGTACTTGGGTGAGGGTCAGGGTGAGTATTTGGGTGAGGGTCAGGGTGAGTATTTGGGTGAGGGTCAGGGTGAGTATTTGGGTGAGGGTCAGGGTGAGTATTTGGGTGAGGGTCAGGGTGAGTATTTGGGTGAGGGTCAGGGTGAGTATTTGGGTGAGGGTCAGGGTGAGTATTTGGGTCAGGGTCAGGGTGAGTATTTGGGTGAGGGTCAGGGTGAGTATTTGGGTGAGGGTCAGGGTGAGTATTTGGGTGAGGGTCAGGGTGAGTATTTGGGTGAGGGTCAGGGTGAGTATTTGGGTGAGGGTCAGGGTGAGTATTTGGGTGAGGGTCAGGGTGAGTATTTGGGTCAGGGTCAGGGTGAGTATTTGGGTGAGGGTCAGGGTGAGTATTTGGGTGAGGGTCAGGGTGAGTATTTGGGTGAGGGTCAGGGTGAGTATTTGGGTGAGGGTCAGGGTGAGTATTTGGGTGAGGGTCAGGGTGAGTATTTGGGTGAGGGTCAGGGTGAGTATTTGGGTCAGGGTCAGGGTGAGTATTTGGGTCAGGGTCAGGGTGAGTATTTGGGTCAGGGTCAGGGTGAGTATTTGGGTCAGGGTCAGGGTGAGTATTTGGGTGAGGGTCAGGGTGAGTATTTGGGTGAGGGTCAGGCTGAGTATTTGGGTCAGGCTGAGTATTTGGGTGAGGGTCAGGGTGAGTATTTGGATGAGGGTCAGGGTGAGTATTTGGGTGAGGGTCAGGGTGAGTATTTGGGTGAGGGTCAGGGTGAGTATTTGGGTCAGGGTCAGGGTGAGTATATGGGTGAGGGTCAGGGTGAGTATTTGGGTGAGGGTCAGGGTGAGTATTTGGGTCAGGGTCAGGGTGAGTATTTGGGTCAGGGTCAGGGTGAGTATATGGGTGAGGGTCAGGGTGAGTATTTGGGTGAGGGTCAGGCTGAGTATTTGGGTGAGGGTCAGGCTGAGTATTTGGGTCAGGGTCAGGGTGAGTATTTGGGTGAGGGTCAGGGTGAGTATTTGGGTGAGGGTCAGGGTGAGTATTTGGGTCAGGGTCAGGGTGAGTATTTGGGTGAGGGTCAGGGTGAGTATTTGGGTGAGGGTCAGGCTGAGTATTTGGGTGAGGGTCAGGCTGAGTGTTTGGGTCAGGGTCAGGGTGAGTATTTGGGTGAGGGTCAGGGTGAGTATTTGGGTCAGGGTCAGGGTGAGTATTTGGGTCAGGGTCAGGGTGAGTATATGGGTGAGGGTCAGGGTGAGTATTTGGGTCAGGGTCAGGGTGAGTATTTGGGTGAGGGTCAGGGTGAGTATTTGGGTCAGGGTCAGGGTGAGTATATGGGTGAGGGTCAGGCTGAGTATTTGGGTCAGGGTCAGGGTGAGTATTTGGGTCAGGGTCAGGGTGAGTATTTGGGTCAGGGTCAGGGTGAGTATTTGGGTCAGGGTCAGGGTGAGTATTTGGGTGAGGGTCAGGCTGAGTATTTGGGTCAGGGTCAGGGTGAGTATTTGGGTCAGGGTCAGGGTGAGTATTTGGGTCAGGGTCAGGGTGAGTATTTGGGTCAGGGTCAGGGTGAGTATATGGGTGAGGGTCAGGGTGAGTATTTGGGTCAGGGTCAGGGTGAGTATTTGGGTGAGGGTCAGGCTGAGTATTTGGGTGAGGGTCAGGGTGAGTATTTGGGTGAGGGTCAGGCTGAGTATTTGGGTCAGGGTCAGGGTGAGTATTTGGGTGAGGGTCAGGGTGAGTATTTGGGTGAGGGTCAGGGTGAGTATTTGGGTCAGGGTCAGGCTGAGTGTTTGGGTCAGGGTCAGGGTGAGTATTTGGGTGAGGGTTAGGGTGAGTATTTGGGTCAGGGTCAGGGTGAGTATTTGGGTGAGGGTCAGGGTGAGTATATGGGTGAGGGTCAGGGTGAGTATTTGGGTCAGGGTCAGGGTGAGTATTTGGGTGAGGGTCAGGGTGAGTATTTGGGTCAGGGTCAGGGTGAGTATATGGGTGAGGGTCAGGCTGAGTATTTGGGTCAGGGTCAGGGTGAGTATTTGGGTCAGGGTCAGGGTGAGTATTTGGGTGAGGGTCAGGGTGAGTATTTGGGTGAGGGTCAGGGTGAGTATTTGGGTGAGGGTCAGGGTGAGTATTTGGGTGAGGGTCAGGGTGAGTATTTGGGTGAGGGTCAGGCTGAGTATTTGGGTGAGGGTCAGGGTGAGTATTTGGGTGAGGGTCAGGCTGAGTATTTGGGTGAGGGTCAGGGTGAGTATTTGGGTGAGGGTCAGGGTGAGTATTTGGGTGAGGGTCAGGGTGAGTATTTGGGTGAGGGTCAGGGTGAGTATTTGGGTGAGGGTCAGGGTGAGTATTTGGGTGAGGGTCAGGGTGAGTATTTGGGTGAGGGTCAGGGTGAGTATTTGGGTCAGGGTCAGGCTGAGTATTTGGGTGAGGGTCAGGCTGAGTATTTGGGTGAGGGTCAGGGTGAGCATTTGGGTGAGGGTCAGGGTGAGTATTTGGGTGAGGGTCAGGGTGAGTATTTGGGTGAGGGTCAGGGTGAGTATTTGGGTGAGGGTCAGGGTGAGTATTTGGGTGAGGGTCAGGGTGAGTATTTGGGTGAGGGTCAGGGTGAGTATTTGGGTGAGGGTCAGGGTGAGTATTTGGGTGAGGGTCAGGCTGAGTATTTGGGTCAGGGTCAGGCTGAGTATTTGGGTCAGGGTCAGGCTGAGTATTTGGGTCAGGGTCAGGGTGAGTATTTGGGTGAGGGTCAGGGTGAGTATTTGGGTGAGGGTCAGGGTGAGTATTTGGGTCAGGGTCAGGGTGAGTATATGGGTGAGGGTCAGGCTGAGTATTTGGGTCAGGGTCAGGGTGAGTATTTGGGTCAGGGTCAGGGTGAGTATTTGGGTCAGGGTCAGGGTGAGTATTTGGGTCAGGGTCAGGGTGAGTATTTGGGTGAGGGTCAGGCTGAGTATTTGGGTCAGGGTCAGGGTGAGTATTTGGGTCAGGGTCAGGGTGAGTATTTGGGTCAGGGTCAGGGTGAGTATATGGGTGAGGGTCAGGGTGAGTATTTGGGTCAGGGTCAGGGTGAGTATTTGGGTGAGGGTCAGGCTGAGTATTTGGGTGAGGGTCAGGGTGAGTATTTGGGTGAGGGTCAGGCTGAGTATTTGGGTCAGGGTCAGGGTGAGTATTTGGGTGAGGGTCAGGGTGAGTATTTGGGTGAGGGTCAGGGTGAGTATTTGGGTGAGGGTCAGGGTGAGTATTTGGGTCAGGGTCAGGGTGAGTATTTGGGTGAGGGTCAGGGTGAGTATTTGGGTCAGGGTCAGGCTGAGTATTTGGGTGAGGGTCAGGCTGAGTATTTGGGTCAGGGTCAGGGTGAGCATTTGGGTGAGGGTCAGGGTGAGTATTTGGGTGAGGGTCAGGGTGAGTATTTGGGTGAGGGTCAGGGTGAGTATTTGGGTGAGGGTCAGGGTGAGTATTTGGGTGAGGGTCAGGGTGAGTATTTGGGTGAGGGTCAGGCTGAGTATTTGGGTCAGGGTCAGGCTGAGTATTTGGGTCAGGGTCAGGGTGAGTATTTGGGTGAGGGTCAGGGTGAGTATTTGGGTGAGGGTCAGGGTGAGTATTTGGGTGAGGGTCAGGGTGAGTACTTGGGTGAGGGTCAGGGTGAGTATTTGGGTGAGGGTCAGGGTGAGTATTTGGGTCAGGGTCAGGGTGAGTATTTGGGTGAGGGTCAGGGTGAGTATTTGGGTGAGGGTCAGGGTGAGTATTTGGGTGAGGGTCAGGGTGAGTATTTGGGTGAGGGTCAGGCTGAGTATTTGGGTCAGGGTCAGGGTGAGTATTTGGGTGAGGGTCAGGGTGAGTATTTGGGTGAGGGTCAGGGTGAGTATTTGGGTGAGGGTCAGGGTGAGTATTTGGGTGAGGGTCAGGGTGAGTATTTGGGTGAGGGTCAGGGTGAGTATTTGGGTGAGGGTCAGGGTGAGTATTTGGGTCAGGGTCAGGGTGAGTATTTGGGTCAGGGTCAGGGTGAGTATTTGGGTGAGGGTCAGGGTGAGTATTTGGGTGAGGGTCAGGGTGAGTATTTGGGTGAGGGTCAGGGTGAGTATTTGGGTCAGGGTCAGGGTGAGTATTTGGGTGAGGGTCAGGGTGAGTATTTGGGTGAGGGTCAGGGTGAGTATTTGGGTCAGGGTCAGGGTGAGTATTTGGGTCAGGGTCAGGGTGAGTATTTGGGTCAGGGTCAGGGTGAGTATTTGGGTGAGGGTCAGGGTGAGTATTTGGGTGAGGGTCAGGCTGAGTATTTGGGTCAGGCTGAGTATTTGGGTGAGGGTCAGGGTGAGTATTTGGGTGAGGGTCAGGGTGAGTATTTGGGTGAGGGTCAGGGTGAGTATTTGGGTGAGGGTGAGGGTCTGGGTGAGTATTTGGGTGAGGGTCAGGGTGAGTATTTGGGTGAGGGTCAGGGTGAGTATTTGGGTGAGGGTCAGGGTGAGTATTTGGGTGAGGGTCAGGGTGAGTATATGGGTGAGGGTCAGGCTGAGTATTTGGGTCAGGGTCAGGGTGAGTATTTGGGTCAGGGTCAGGGTGAGTATTTGGGTGAGGGTCAGGGTGAGTATTTGGGTCAGGGTCAGGGTGAGTATTTGGGTCAGGGTCAGGGTGAGTATTTGGGTCAGGGTCAGGGTGAGTATTTGGGTCAGGGTCAGGGTGAGTATTTGGGTCAGGGTCAGGGTGAGTATTTGGGTCAGGGTCAGGGTGAGCATTTGGGTCAGGGTCAGGGTGAGTATTTGGGTCAGGGTGAGTATTTGGGTCAGGGTCAGGGTGAGTATTTGGGTGAGGGTCAGGGTGAGTATTTGGGTGAGGGTCAGGGTGAGTATTTGGGTGAGGGTCAGGCTGAGTATTTGGGTGAGGGTCAGGGTGAGTATTTGGGTGAGGGTCAGGGTGAGCATTTGGGTCAGGGTCAGGGTGAGCATTTGGGTGAGGGTCAGGGTGAGCATTTGGGTGAGGGTCAGGGTGAGTATTTGGGTGAGGGTCAGGGTGAGTATTTGGGTGAGGGTCAGGGTGAGTATTTGGGTGAGGGTCAGGGTGAGTATTTGGGTGAGGGTCAGGGTGAGTATTTGGGTGAGGGTCAGGGTGAGTATTTGGGTGAGGGTCAGGGTGAGTATTTGGGTGAGGGTCAGGGTGAGTATTTGGGTGAGGGTCAGGGTGAGTATTTGGGTGAGGGTCAGGGTGAGTATTTGGGTGAGGGTCAGGGTGAGTATATGGGTGAGGGTCAGGCTGAGTATTTGGGTCAGGGTCAGGGTGAGTATTTGGGTGAGGGTCAGGCTGAGTATTTGGGTGAGGGTCAGGCTGAGTATTTGGGTGAGGGTCAGGGTGAGTATTTGGGTGAGGGTCAGGCTGAGTATTTGGGTGAGGGTCTGGGTGAGTATTTGGGTGAGGGTCAGGGTGAGTATTTGGGTGAGGGTCAGGCTGAGTGTTTGGGTGAGGGTCAGGCTGAGTATTTGGGTGAGGGTCAGGCTGAGTATTTGGGTGAGGGTCAGGCTGAGTATTTGGTTGAGTGTCAGGGTGAGTATTTGGGTGAGGGTCAGGCTGAGTATTTGGGTGAGGGTCAGGCTGAGTATTTGGGTGAGGGTCAGGGTGAGTATTTGGGTGAGGGTCAGGCTGAGTATTTGGGTGAGGGTCAGGCTGAGTATTTGGGTGAGGGTCAGGGTGAGTATTTGGGTGAGGGTCAGGCTGAGTATTTGGGTGAGGGTCTGGGTGAGTATTTGGGTGAGGGTCAGGGTGAGTATTTGGGTGAGGGTCAGGCTGAGTATTTGGGTGAGGGTCAGGCTGAGTATTTGGGTGAGGGTCAGGCTGAGTATTTGGGTCAGGGTGAGTATTTGGGTGAGGGTCAGGGTGAGTATTTGGGTCAGGGTCAGGGTGAGTATTTGGGTCAGGCTGAGTATTTGGGTCAGGGTCAGGGTGAGTATTTGGGTGAGGGTCAGGGTGAGTATTTGGGTGAGGGTCAGGGTGAGTATTTGGGTCAGGGTCAGGGTGAGTATTTGGGTCAGGGTCAGGGTGAGTATTTGGGTGAGGGTCAGGGTGAGTATTTGGGTCAGGGTCAGGGTGAGTATTTGGGTCAGGCTGAGTATTTGGGTCAGGGTCAGGGTGAGTATTTGGGTGAGGGTCAGGGTGAGTATTTGGGTCAGGGTCAGGGTGAGTGTTTGGGTGAGGGTCAGGGTGAGTATTTGGGTGAGGGTCAGGGTGAGTATTTGGGTCAGGGTCAGGGTGAGGGTTTGGGTGAGGGTCAGGGTGAGTGTTTGGGTGAGGGTCAGGGTGAGTATTTGGGTCAAGGTCAGGGTGAGTATTTGGGTGAGGGTCAGGGTGAGTATTTGGGTCAGGGTCAGGGTGAGTATTTGGGTGAGGGTCAGGGTGAGTATTTGGGTCAGGGTCAGGGTGAGTATTTGGGTCAGGGTCAGGGTGAGTATTTGGGTCAGGGTCAGGGTGAGTATTTGGGTGAGGGTCAGGGTGAGTATTTGGGTCAGGGTCAGGGTGAGTATTTGGGTGAGGGTGAGGGTCAGGGTGAGGGTCAGGGTGAGTATTTGGGTGAGGGTTCAGTTAGGTTTAGGGTTGAGGTTAGGGTTCAGGTTGAGGTTTAGGGTCAGGGTCAGAGGAGGGTTGAGCTTGGGTTTTTGGTTCGGGTTAGGGTTGAGTTTCAGGTTGGGTTTAGGGTGAGGGTTAGGTTTGAGGTTGAGGTTGAGGTTGGGGCTAGGGTTTGAGTTATTGTTGGAATTGGGGTTGGGGTTAGGGTTGGGTTTAGGGTGAGGGTTGAGGTTGGGGTTGGGGCTAGGGTTTGAGTTATTGTTGGAATTGGGGTTGGGGTTAGGGTTGGGTTTAGGGTGAGGGTTGAGGTTGAGGTTGGGGCTAGGGTTTGGGTTATTGTTGGAATTGGGGTTAGGGTTAGGGATTGGGGTTAGGGTTAGGGTTGGGTTTAGGGTGAGGGTTAGGTTTGAGGTTGGGGTTGGGGCTAGGGTTTGGGTTATTGTTGGAATTGGGGTTAGGGTTAGGGTTGGGTTTAGGGTGAGGTTTGAGGTTGAGGTTGGGGCTAGGGTTTGGGTTATTGTTGGAATTGGGGTTAGGGTTAGGGATTGGGGTTGGGGTTAGGGTTAGGGTTGGGTTTAGGGTGAGGGTTAGGTTTGAGGTTGGGGTTGGGGCTAGGGTTTGGGTTATTGTTGGAATTGGGGTTAGGGTTGGGTTTAGGGTGAGGGTTGAGGTTGGGGTTGGGGCTAGGGTTTGGGTTATTGTTGGAATTGGGGTTAGGGTTGGGTTTAGGGTGAGGGTTGAGGTTGGGGTTGGGGCTAGGGTTTGGGTTATTGTTGGAATTGGGGTTAGGGTTGGGTTTAGGGTGAGGGTTGAGGTTGGGGTTGGGGCTAGGGTTTGGGTTATTGTTGGAATTGGGGTTAGGGTTGGGTTTAGGGTGAGGGTTGAGGTTGGGGTTGGGGCTAGGGTTCATGTTATTGTTGGAATTGGGGTTAGGGTTAGGGATTGGGGTTGGGGTTAGGGTTAGGGGTTTGGGCCCTTTGATTCTTACTGATCCACTGGGTTGTAAAGTGTTACTAAGTGAAGCCTGGTTCGGTTGTGTCCTGACGTTGGAACCATGCTGCTTTGAGGAGGTTTCCGGGCTTTGAGATGGTGAATGGTCTCCCGTCCACCTGATGGAATCATTGCAGTGTTTGACCTGGCAATGATCTCACTTCAGTCACCTTGGCAACCAGATTAATCTCCACAATCCCGCTCCGAGAATCATCTCCAAAATCTCTGGGAAATTGCTCCTTATTCTCCTCTCCCTGAGGGGGAAAAAAGCACAGAACATTCCAGTGCAGTCCAGGCCCTTTGGCCCTCGATGTTGCGCCGACCAGTGGAACCAATCTAATGACCCTCTAACCTAAACTATTCCAATCTTATCCATATGTCTATCCACTGACCATTTGAACGCCCTTAAAGTTGGCGAGTCCACAACTGCTGCAGGCAGGGCATTCCACGCCCTTACTACCCTCTGAGTAAAGAACCTACCTCTGACATCCGTCCTATAATTACCTCCCCTTAATTTGAAGCTATGTCCCCTCGTGTTAGCCATCACCATCCGAGGAGAAAGACTCTCACTGTCCACCCTATCCAATCCTTTGATCATCTTGTATGCCTCAATTAGGTCACCTCGTAACCTTCTTCTCTCCAATGAAAATAACCTCAAGTCCCTCAGCCTTTCCTCATAAGACCTTCCCACCATACCAGGCAACATCCTGGTAAACCTCCTCTGCACCCTTTCCAATGCCTCCACATCTTTCTTAAGCAGGGGGAATGAGCACCCCCCAACGTGACGCCTGTGTCTCCCCCTCCCGGCCGATACTGAACCTGATTCCCCCCTCAAAGGGGTCCGAGTGAGGCTCTGTACCACTGAACCTTCAAAGACCACCACAGACCCCCCCCCCCCCCCCACCCCACAGGAAACGGCGGACCGAAGGCAAGACTCTGAACGGGTCCGACTCTTGTCGATTGATTTCTTTCTTGGTTTTTTGAATGCTTTTTTTTTCAGACGATGGGAAGATTTACAGCTTAACCATCAATGAGACTCAGCTGGACCAGCCCAGATCCTACACTGTCCAGCTCTCCACTCGGAAAATCACCAAATGTCTCCCTCACATCACCATCTCGGAGGTTCACTCCAACCAGAGCAGCGCTCTCTACATCACAGGTAACTCCTCACTGTCGATCTCCACCCCGTGGCCCCCACACGAATGACAGGAGATCTGTCAGATCGCAAGGTGGGGGGGGGTGGTCTGACAAGATGGAGGCCAAGAGGGTGTATCACGCCCCCCACCCCCCTCACCGGTGGGGCAGACTAGAACTAGGGGACACAGTCTCAAAAGAAGGGGTCTCCCAGTAAACAGCTGGCACAGTGGGTTAGCACTGCTGTCTCACAGGGACCCGGGTTCAATCCCAGTGGCACGGTGACACAGTGGGTTAGCGCTGCTGTCTCACAGGGACCCGGGTTCAATCCCAGTGGCACGGTGACACAGTGGGTTAGCACTGCTGTCTCACAGGGACCCGGGTTCAATCCCAGCGGCACGGTGACACAGTGGGTTAGCGCTGCTGTCTCACAGGGACCCGGGTTCAATCCCAGCGGCACGGTGACACAGTGGGTTAGCGCTGCTGTCTCACAGGGACCCGGGTTCAATCCCAGCGGCACGGTGACACAGTGGGTTAGTGCTGCTGTCTCACAGGGACCCGGGTTCAATCCCAGCGGCACGGTGACACAGTGGGTTAGCGCTGCTGCCTCACAGTGCCAGGGACCCGGGTTCAATCCCAGCGGCACGGTGACACAGTGGGTTAGCGCTGCTGTCTCACAGGGACCCGGGTTCAATCCCAGCGGCACGGTGACACAGTGGGTTAGTGCTGCTGTCTCACAGCGCCAGGGACCCGGGTTCAATCCCAGCGGCACGGTGACACAGTGGGTTAGCGCTGCTGCCTCACAGGGACCCGGGTTCAATCCCAGCGGCACGGTGACACAGTGGGTTAGAGCTGCTGTCTCACAGGGACCCGGGTTCAATCCCAGCAGCACGGTGACACAGTGGGTTAGCGCTGCTGTCTCACAGGGACCCGGGTTCAATCCCAGCGGCACGGTGACACAGTGGGTTAGCGCTGCTGCCTCACAGGGACCCGGGTTCAATCCCAGCGGCACGGTGACACAGTGGGTTAGCGCTGCTGCCTCACAGGGACCCGGGTTCAATCCCAGCGGCACGGTGACACAGTGGGTTAGCGCTGCTGTCTCACAGGGACCCGGGTTCAATCCCAGCGGCACGGTGACACAGTGGGTTAGCGCTGCTGCCTCACAGCGCCAGGGACCCGGGTTCAATCCCAGCGACATGGTGACACAGTGGGTTAGCGCTGCTGCCTCACAGGGACCCGGGTTCAATCCCAGCGGCACGGTGACACAGTGGGTTAGCGCTGCTGCCTCACAGCGCCAGGGACCCGGGTTCAATCCCAGCGGCACGGTGACACAGTGGGTTAGCGCTGCTGTCTCACAGGGACCTGGGTTCAATCCCAGCGGCACGGTGACACAGTGGGTTAGCGCTGCTGCCTCACAGAGACCCGGGTTCAATCCCAGCAGCACGGTGACACAGTGGGTTAGTGCTGCTGTCTCACAGAGACCCGGGTTCAATCCCAGCAGCACGGTGACACAGTGGGTTAGCGCTGCTGTCTCACAGGGACCTGGGTTCAATCCCAGCGGCACGGTGACACAGTGGGTTAGCGCTGCTGCCTCACAGAGACCCGGGTTCAATCCCAGCGGCACGGTGACACAGTGGGTTAGCGCTGCTGTCTCACAGGGACCCGGGTTCAATCCCAGCGGCACGGTGACACAGTGGGTTAGCGCTGCTGTCTCACAGCGCCAGGGACCCGGGTTCAATCCCAGCGGCACGGTGACACAGTGGGTTAGCGCTGCTGTCTCACAGGGACCCGGGTTCAATCCCAGCGGCACGGTGACACAGTGGGTTAGCGCTGCTGTCTCACAGGGACCCGGGTTCAATCCCAGCGGCACGGTGACACAGTGGGTTAGCGCTGCTGCCTCACAGCGCCAGGGACCCGGGTTCAATCCCAGCGGCACGGTGACGCAGTGGGTTAGCGCTGCTGCCTCACAGGGACCCAGGTTCAATTCCCAGCCTTGGGTCACTGTCTGCGTAGAGTCTGCATGTTCTCCCCGTGTCAATGTGGGTTTCCTCCGTGTGCTCCGGTTTCCTCCCACAGTCCAAAGCTGTGCTGGTTAGGGGGATTGGCCATGTTAAGTTGCCCCTTTGTGTCCCGGGATGCGTAGGTCTGAGGCTTAGTGGGGTAAATATCTGGGGTTCCAGGGGTAGGGCCTGGGTGGGATTGTTGTCAGGAAAGACTCGATGGGCTGAATGGCCACATTCTGCACTGTGGGGAATCTATGGTTCATCCATTCGTAGATGTGTGAGCACGAGCGAGTGAGACAGAGGTCTGTCGGGGTAGGGGGGGCGGTGCAGCAGCAGGGGAACCGACATGGAGATAGATTATTCAGGACAGGTGGAGAGAGCGGTTCAGAAATCATACCATCCCGGATTCAGAGTGAGTGACGGGCACAGCATGGAAAGATCCGCTGTCCTGGAGCGGGATTTTACAGTTCCGAGACCAGTGAGGCTGTGTAATCCCACCCTCAGTATCGTCCGCTCAGAGTAAGGTGGGGGGGGTCACCCACTGGAGACAGAGATGGGGAGGAAGGTCCTCTCCCAGAGGGGAATGAATCCCTTCCTGCAGAGGGCTGGTCCGTGAGTGTGTTCGAGGCTGAGACAGACACTCAATAAGGGAATCGAGGGATACGGACAGGGATAAGGAACTTGAGGATTATCCCATCAGATTATCTCATTGACTGCTGGAGCAGACTCGATGGGCTGAATGGCCACTGTTTTTAATTCATTCCTGGGACATGGGCATCGCTGTCAGGGTCAGCATTTCCTAGTTGCCCCTTGGAGGGCAGTTGAGAGTCACCCACATTGCTGTGTCTCTGGAGTCACGTGTAGGCCAGACCGGGGTAAGGACGGCAGATTTCCTTCCCTAAAGGGAACCAGATGGGTTTCTCCGACAATGGGTCATCAGGAGATTCTTCATTCCAGATATTTTTTATTGAATTCACCATCTGCCGTGGGTGGGATTCGAACCCGGGTCCCCCAGAAACGAGCTGAGTTTCTGGATGAACAGTCTGGGGATAATCCCACTGGGCCGTCACCCCACTCTTCCTCCGTCCGGTGGTCACTGGGCCTTGTGAGTTGCCAAGGATTGTCCACCAGTTGTTGTTAGGGGGTGAGCGGACATCTCGAGTGTCCAAGTCTGGAACGTTGAGGGTCAGATGTGGATCCAGGGGTTCTGTAAAACTCCAGCTGTCTTTGTCAGTGGGGCAGCAGGAATTCGGGGCGAGTGAGCAATAAACCTGGGGGTAAAGGCTGAAGGGTCCAGTGTGTCGCGCTGACCCCTGGAAGGCTGGGTGTGGGCTGGACGTGAGCCATTCCTCCCAACACCACCAACAGGGGAACTGCCTGATTGATGGCCACTGGTCTCCGTACACACTCGGACCTCTGATCCCGGACTGTCTGATTGATAGCCACTGGTCTCCGTACACACTCGGACCTCTGATCCCGGACTGTCTGATTGATGGCCACTGGTCTCCGTACACACTCGGACCTCTGACCACGGACTGTCTGATGGCCACTGGTCTCCGTACACACTCGGACCTCTGACCCCGGACTGTCTGATTGATGGTCACTGGTCTCCGTACACACTCGGACCTCTGATCCCGGACTGTCTGATTGATGGCCACTGGTCTCCGTACACACTCGGACCTCTGATCCCGGACTGTCTGATTGATGGCCACTGGTCTCCGTACACACTCGGACCTCTGATCCCGGACTGTCTGATTGATGGTCACTGGTCTCCGTACACACTTGGACCTCTGATCCCAGACTGTCTGATTGATGGCCACTGGTCTCCGTACACACTCGGACCTCTGATCCCGGACTGTCTGATTGATAGCCACTGGTCTCTGTACACACTCGGACCTCTGATCCCGGACTGTCTGATTGATAGCCACTGGTCTCCGTACACACTCGGACCTCTGATCCCGGACTGTCTGATTGATAGCCACTGGTCTCCGTACACACTCGGACCTCTGATCCCGGACTGTCTGATTGATGGCCACTGGTCTCCGTACACACTCGGACCTCTGATCCCGGACTGTCTGATTGATGGCCACTGGTCTCCGTACACACTCGGACCTCTGATCCCGGACTGTCTGATTGATGGCCACTGGTCTCCGTACACACTCGGACCTCTGATCCCAGACTGTCTGATTGATGGTCACTGGTCTCCGTACACACTCGGACCTCTGATCCCGGACTGCCTGATTGATGGCCACTGGTCTCCGTACACACTCGGACCTCTGATCCCGGACTGCCTGATTGATGGCCACTGGTCTCCGTACACACTCGGACCTCTGATCCCGGACTGCCTGATTGATGGCCACTGGTCTCCGTACACACTCGGACCTCTGATCCCGGACTGTCTGATTGATAGCCACTGGTCTCCGTACACACTTGGACCTCTGATCCCGGACTGTCTGATTGATGGCCACTGGTCTCCGTACACACTCGGACCTCTGACCCCGGACTGTCTGATTGATGGTCACTGGTCTCCGTACACACTCGGACCTCTGATCCCGGACTGTCTGATTGATGGCCACTGATCTCCGTACACACTCGGACCTCTGATCCCGGACTGTCTGATTGATGGTCACTGGTCTCCGTACACACTCGGACCTCTGATCCCGGACTGTCTGATTGATGGCCACTGGTCTCCGTACACACTCGGACCTCTGACCCCGGACTGTCTGATTGATGGTCACTGGTCTCCGTACACACTCGGACCTCTGACCCCGGACTGTCTGATTGATGGTCACTGGTCTCCGTACACACTCGGACCTCTGATCCCGGACTGTCTGATTGATGGTCACTGGTCTCCGTACACACTCGGACCTCTGACCCCGGACTGTCTGATTGGTGGCCACTGGTCTCCGTACACACTCGGACCTCTGACCCCGGACTGTCTGATTGATGGTCACTGGTCTCCGTACACACTCGGACCTCTGATCCCAGACTGTCTGATTGATAGCCACTGGTCTCCGTACACACTCGGACCTCTGACCCCAGACTGTCTGATTGATAGCCACTGGTCTCCGTACACACTCGGACCTCTGATCCCGGACTGTCTGATTGATGGCCACTGGTCTCCGTACACACTCGGACCTCTGACCCCAGACTGTCTGATTGATGGTCACTGGTCTCCGTACACACTCGGACCTCTGATCCCGGACTGTCTGATTGATAGCCACTGGTCTCCGTACACACTCGGACCTCTGATCCCGGACTGTCTGATTGATGGCCACTGGTCTCCGTACACACTCGGACCTCTGATCCCGGACTGTCTGATTGATGGTCACTGGTCTCCGTACACACTCGGACCTCTGATCCCGGACTGTCTGATTGATGGCCACTGGTCTCCGTACACACTCGGACCTCTGATCCCGGACTGTCTGATTGATAGCCACTGGTCTCCGTACACACTCGGACCTCTGACCCCGGACTGTCTGATTGATAGCCACTGGCCTCCGTACACACTCGGACCTCTGATCCCAGACTGTCTGATTGATGGTCACTGGTCTCCGTACACACTCGGACCTCTGACCCCGGACTGTCTGATTGATGGCCACTGGTCTCCGTACACACTCGGACCTCTGACCCCAGACTGTCTGATTGATGGCCACTGGTCTCCGTACACACTCGGACCTCTGATCCCGGACTGTCTGATTGATGGCCACTGGTCTCCGTACACACTCGGACCTCTGATCCCGGACTGTCTGATTGATAGCCACTGGTCTCCGTACACACTCGGACCTCTGACCCCGGACTGTCTGATTGATAGCCACTGGCCTCCGTACACACTCGGACCTCTGATCCCGGACTGTCTGATTGATAGCCACTGGCCTCCGTACACACTCGGACCTCTGATCCCGGACTGTCTGATTGATAGCCACTGGTCTCCGTACACACTCGGACCTCTGATCCCAGACTGTCTGATTGATGTCCACTGGTCTCCGTACACACTCGGACCTCTGATCCCAGACTGTCTGATTGATGGTCACTGGTCTCCGTACACACTCGGACCTCTGATCCCGGACTGTCTGATTGATGGTCACTGGTCTCCGTACACACTCGGACCTCTGACCCCGGACTGTCTGATTGATGGTCACTGGTCTCCGTACACACTCGGACCTCTGATCCCGGACTGTCTGATTGATAGCCACTGGTCTCCGTACACACTCGGACCTCTGATCCCAGACTGTCTGATTGATGGTCACTGGTCTCCGTACACACTCGGACCTCTGATCCCGGACTGTCTGATTGATGGTCACTGGTCTCCGTACACACTCGGACCTCTGACCCCGGACTGTCTGATTGATGGCCACTGGTCTCCGTACACACTCGGACCTCTGACCCCGGACTGTCTGATTGATGGTCACTGGTCTCCGTACACACTTGGACCTCTGACCCCGGACTGTCTGATTGATGGTCACTGGTCTCTGTACACACTCGGACCTCTGATCCCAGACTGTCTGATTGATGGCCACTGGTCTCCGTACACACTCGGACCTCTGATCCCGGACTGTCTGATTGATGGTCACTGGTCTCCGTACACACTCGGACCTCTGATCCCAGACTGTCTGATTGATAGCCACTGGTCTCCGTACACACTCGGACCTCTGACCCCGGACTGTCTGATTGATGGTCACTGGTCTCCGTACACACTCGGACCTCTGACCCCGGACTGTCTGATTGATGGTCACTGGTCTCCGTACACACTCGGACCTCTGATCCCAGACTGTCTGATTGATGGCCACTGGTCTCCGTACACACTCGGACCTCTGACCCCGGACTGTCTGATTGATGGTCACTGGTCTCCGTACACACTCGGACCTCTGACCCCGGACTGTCTGATTGATGGCCACTGGTCTCCGTACACACTCGGACCTCTGACCCCGGACTGTCTGATTGATGGTCACTGGTGTCCGTACACACTCGGACCTCTGATCCCGGACTGTCTGATTGATGGTCACTGGTCTCTGTACACACTCGGACCTCTGACCCCGGACTGTCTGATTGATGGTCACTGGTCTCCGTACACACTCGGACCTCTGACCCCGGACTGTCTGATTGATGGTCACTGGTCTCTGTACACACTCGGACCTCTGATCCCAGACTGTCTGATTGATAGCCACTGGTCTCCGTACACACTCGGACCTCTGATCCCGGACTGTCTGATTGATGGCCACTGGTCTCCGTACACACTCGGACCTCTGATCCCGGACTGTCTGATTGGTGGCCACTGGTCTCCGTACACACTTGGACCTCTGATCCCAGACTGTCTGATTGATAGCCACTGGTCTCCGTACACACTCGGACCTCTCACCCCGGACTGTCTGATTGATGGTCACTGGTCTCCGTACACACTCGGACCTCTGATCCCAGACTGTCTGATTGATAGCCACTGGTCTCCGTACACACTCGGACCTCTGACCCCGGAATGTCTGATTGATGGCCACTGGTCTCCGTACACACTTGGACCTCTGATCCCAGACTGTCTGATTGATAGCCACTGGTCTCCGTACACACTCGGACCTCTCACCCCGGACTGTCTGATTGATGGTCACTGGTCTCCGTACACACTCGGACCTCTGATCCCAGACTGTCTGATTGATAGCCACTGGTCTCCGTACACACTCGGACCTCTGACCCCGGAATGTCTGATTGATGGCCACTGGTCTCCGTACACACTTGGACCTCTGATCCCAGACTGTCTGATTGATAGCCACTGGTCTCCGTACACACTCGGACCTCTGACCCCGGAATGTCTGATTGATGGCCACTGGTCTCCGTACACACTCGGACCTCTGACCCCGGACTGTCTGATTGATGGCCACTGGTCTCCGTACACACTCGGACCTCTGACCCCGGACTGTCTGATTGATGGCCACTGGTCTCCGTACACACTCGGACCTCTGACCCTGGACTGGTTTTGGGTTGCAGATGCTGGAGCCGTTTATTTGGAGGTGCATACGGCTGGGGTCTATCGAGATCTCTTTGGGACTCTCCACGCCTTTGATCCGTTTGACCAGCAGATCCCCCTCGCCCTGGCACTTTCATCCAAGGTAAACCCCATCTCCATATCCCCAACAACTACCCCTGGAATCATCTGTCAGATACTCGGAGGAAAAACTAATGTACACACGCGCGCACTGAGACACGCGCGCACTGAGACACGCGCGCACTGAGACACGCGCGCAGTGAGACACGCGCGCAGTGAGACACGCGCGCACTGAGACACGCGCGCACTGAGACACGCGCGCAGTGAGACACACGCGCAGTGAGACACGCGCGCAGTGAGACACGCGCGCACTGAGACACGCGCGCGCACTGAGACACGCGCGCGCAGTGAGACACGCGCGCACTGAGACACGCGCGCGCACTGAGACACGCGCGCGCACTGAGACACGCGCGCGCACTGAGACACGCGCGCACAGTGAGACACGCGCGCACTGAGACACGCGCTCACTCACACTCGCACATTCACATGCACACTCACTCAAACATGCCCTCTCTCTCTCACACACACACACACACACACACACACACACACACACACACACACACACACACACACACCCTGTGGGAGGAATAATGGGGGTGGGTGTGGGTGTGTCGGGGGGGGTGGGAGGTGCACTGGAGGGTGGTGGGAGCTTCAGGTGGGTGTGACCCCCCACAGCGGTCATCTTGCTTCCAGCACCCTCAGCCCGCCACCATGTCTGGCTCGGTGTGGGGGTGGGGGTGGGGGCAGGGGCAGGGCGAGGGGGGGGTGGGGTTTGCTGCTTGTGTCAGGAACCTCACTGCCAATCCCTGGGCTTGGCTGGGTTTTGGGTGGGGGGGGGAGGGGGGTTGGTCAGTGTGGTGGGGGGTGGTGGACGGGGGGGGGAGGGAAGTCTAGCTGAGAAGTCCCTGTCCTTGCGTGGGGAACTGAGGCCACTGTAAGCACCCTGGTGCCTGGGTGAAGTGAGGAAGAGACTCGGAATGGGAGCAGTTGTCGGTGAGAGGGAGCAGCCCAGATTTCCTGTCTGAGCCCCCCTGGGCCCTGGTTCCCCCCCCCCCCAACCCCCCTGGGGTGCAGTGTGGGTGTTATGGGGTGGGAGGGGGCACACACCAGGGCTAGAACACAAACACAGCTCCGCTCCGCTGTCCCATCACTGATTACTGCTCTCAGTAATGTCTCCGCAGGTCACCAGCTGCTCCCTGGGATACAATCACCTGGGATTGGTGGATGAATTTGGACGGATTTTCATGCAGGGAAACAATCGTTACGGACAACTGGGAACAGGAGACAAGATAGACCGCGGAGAACCCACACTGGTAACGGCCAACTCCCTCCCACTGCCAACCACTGCACACACAGTCCGCATCCCGTACCTGTCCTGGGAGGGGGAGCTTTACTCTGTATCTAACCCCGTGCTGTACCTGTCCTGGGAGTGTTTGATGGGGACAGTGTAGAGGGAGCTTTACTCTGTATCTAACCCCGTGCTGTACCTGTCCTGGGAGTGTTTGATGGGGGGACAGTGTAGAGGGAGCTTTACTCTGTATCTAACCCCGTGCTGTACCTGTCCTGGGAGTGTTTGATGGGGGACAGTGTAGAGGGAGCTTTACTCTGTATCTAACCCCGTGCTGTACCTGTCCTGGGAGTGTTTGATGGGGGGACAGTGTAGAGGGAGCTTTACTCTGTATCTAACCCCGTGCTGTACCTGTCCTGGGAGTGTTTGATGGGGGGACAGTGTAGAGGGAGCTTAACTCTGTATCTAACCCCATGCTGTACCTGTCCTGGGAGTGTTTGATGGAGGGACAGTGTAGAGGGAGCTTAACTCTGTATCTAACCCCGTGCAGTACCTGTCCTGGGAGTGTTTGATGGGGGGACAGTGTAGAGGGAGCTTTACTCTGTATCTAACCCCATGCTGTACCTGTCCTGAGAGTGTTTGATGGGGGGGACAGTGTAGAGGGAGCTTAACTCTGTATCTAACCCCGTGCAGTACCTATCCTGGGAGTGTTTGATGGGGGGACAGTGTAGAAAGAGCTTTACTTTTGTACGCTATACAGACAAAGCATACTGTTCATAGAGTGCATAGATTTGATTTATTATTGTCACATGTACTGGGATACAGTGAAAAGTATTGTTTCTTGCGCGCTATACAGACAAAGCATACTGTTCATAGAGAAGGAAAGGAGAGAGTACAGAATGTAGTGTTACAGTCATAGCTAGGGTGTAGAGAAAGATCAACTTAATGTGAGGTAGGTCCATTCAAAAGTCTGACAGCAGCAGGGAAGAAGCTGTTCTTGAGTCAGTCGGTACGGGACCTCAGACTTTTGTATCTTTTACCCGATGGAAGAAGGTGGAAGAGAGAATGTCCGGGGTGTGTGGGGGTCCTTAATTATACTGGCTGCTTTTCCCAAGGCAGCGGGAAGTGTAGACAGAGTCAATGGATGGGAGGCTGGTTTGTGTGATGGATTGGGCTACATTCACCACCATTTTGTAGTTCCTTGTGATCTTGGGCAGAGCAGGATCCCAGACCGAGCTGTGATACAACCAGAAAGAATGTTTTCTATGGACCATCTGTAAAAGTTGGTGAGAGTCGTAGCGGACATGTCAAATTTCCTGATCTCCTGAGAAAGTACAGGCGTTGGTGGGGCTTTAACTATAGTGTTGGCATGGGTGGGGACCAGGACAGGTTGTTGGTGATCTGGACAGCTAAAAACGTGAAGGATAGCTGGAGGGAGGAAGCGATCAGTGTCGAGATGCAGGCACAGGGAAATGCCTGCCTCAGGACACGGTTATGAACATTTTGGAGTCAGCCAAGCTCATTCGGAAAAGTTTTGCTGTTCCGATTCTACTACAATGGTGCTGTGATGACCCCCGGAAGTTGCGTGTGACTGTCCCACATGTGGGGCTGGGACAGGGGCGGTGTGTGTGTGTTGGGGATGGGGGGGGAAGCAGGAAATGGTGGGGGGGGGGGGTGGTCTGTGTGTGTGTGAGCGAGCTGGTGGGGGGGGGTAGACTGGTTCCTTTTGCCACTCGAGCCGCACCCCACCCCCGTCTGTGTGTCCAGGTTTGGGGGGGGAGGTGGGTCTCAGTGTGTGAGTGGGTGGGGGGTGTAGACTGGTTCCTTTCGCCTCTCGAACCCCCCTCACTCTCTGTGTGTGTGTGTGTGGGGGTGGGGGTGTGGGTGTAGACTGGATCCCCCTCTCTAACCCCCCCCTCTCTGTGTGTGTGTGTGGGGGTGGGGGTGGGTAGTCTGGTTCCCCCTCCCCTCTCTAACCCCCCCTCTCTGTGTGTGTGTGTGTGGGGGTGGGGGTGGGTAGTCTGGTTCCCCCCCCTCTCTGTGTGTGTGTGGGGGTGGGGGTGGGTAGTCTGGTTCCCCCCCCTCTCTCTGTGTGTGTGGGGGTGGGGGTGGGTAGTCTGGTTCCCCTCCCCTCTCTAACCCCCTCTCTCTCTCTCTGTGTGCCCAGGTACCGTACCTGAAGAGACCAGTGGATATCTGGTGTGGATTAAATCATTCCCTGGTCCTGTCCCAGATCAGTGATTTCAGTAAGGAGATTCATGGCTGTGGATGTGGGGCAGGGGGACGCCTGCCTGGCTTCCCCAAGGGCAGTGCCTTCTTCGTCAAACTCTATATCCAGGTAGGGAGACTCCGCACACCCACAGGGACTTGGACTCTTAACCCCTGGAACCCTCACTCAGCGTTTCACACGGCAGTGTCGAGTCACAGAGGTTTACAGCAGGGAAACAGGCCCTTCGGCCCAACCTGTCCATGCTATCCCTTTGTTTTAAACCCCTAAACTAATCCCAATTGCCCGTGTTTCTCCCTTACCCCTCTATATCCCATCGTACCCATCTAACTGTCTACACGCTTTTTAAAAGATAAAATTGTACCTGTCTCTACTACTGCCTCTGGCAGCTCGTTCCAGACACTCACCACCCTCTGGGTGAACAAAATTTCCCCTCTGGACCCTTTTGTATCTCTCCCCTCTCACCTTAAACCTCTGCCCTCTAGTTTTAGACTCCCCTACCTTTGGGAAAAGATATTGACTATCTAGCTGATCTGTGTCCCTCATTATTTTATAGACCTCTATAAGATCACCCCTCAGCCTCCTACACTCCAGAGAAAAAAGTCCCAGTCTATCCAACCTCTCCTTATAACTCAATCCATCAAGTCCCAGTAGCATCCTAGTAAATCTTTTCTGCACTCTTTCTAGTTTAATAATATCCTTTCTATAATAGGGTGACCAGAACTGTACACAGTGTTCCAAGAGTGGCCTTACCAATGTCTTGTACAACTTCAACAAGACGTCCCAACTCCTGTATTCGATGTTCTGACCGATGAAACCAAGCATGCCGAATGCCTTCTTCACCACTCTGTCCACCTGTGACTCCACTTTCAAGGAGCTATGGACCTGTACCCCTAGATCTCTCTGGCACCCACATTGCTGTGTCTCTGGAGTCACATGTAGGCCAGACCGGGGTAAGGACGGCAGATTTCCTTCCCTAAAGGGAACCAGATGGGTTTCTCCAACAATCGATGATAGTTAAATTTAAATTTTTGTTGTAAATTAAATTTATTTATTCGCGTCACAAGTAGGCTTACATTAACACTGCAATGAAGTTACTGTGAAAATCCCCCAGTCGCCCACACTCCGGCTCCTGTTCGGGTTACACTGAGGGAGAATTTAGCACGGCCCAATCCACCCTAACCAGCACGTCTTTCAGACTGCGGGAGGAAACCGGAGCACCCGGAGGAAACCCACGCAGACACGGGGAGAATGTGCAGACTCCACACAGACAGTGACCCAAGCAGGGAATTGAACCCGGGTCCCTGGCACATTGTCAGAGGGTCAGTGGGCAGTTAGTGTATTGATGGTAAATGCCTTTGTGATAATGTGGCGGTTGAAAGTTTCTGTATAAATGCACCTCTCTCCCTCTCTTCCCCTCACCCTGGGGCAGGTCCCGCACTGCACCAAGCTCCTGTGCTCCACCCGTGAGTGCCTCTACATGCTGTCCTGTTACGATATCAGTGAGGTGCTGGTGTTCCGGGAACTGCCCTCCAACAAGGCGCGTTCACAGGGGCTGGAATCGGAGCTGGAGGGTTCGCGGATGTGTGCCCACTACCTGAGCCAGCTGGAGCAGTGCGGCAGCCTGGCAGAGCAGATGGAGAAGATGAAGGAGATCGTGGAGCAAATGGGTCTATGCAGTTACCAGAAGGACTTCCTCCAGGAGGCTATCAGTGCTCTGCAGCGCTCGACAGGAGGCTGTGTGTCTGTGTCTGCGCGGGACAGCGCACTGTGACCAGAGACCCCCCCCCCCCACTCCCGGCCCCCCTCCCCCTGCCCCCAGCCTCCGCCCGCCAGCTAGAAGCAGTGTCCCACACTAATGTATGGATATTTACTAGTTTTAATCTTCACAGACAAGGCTCCAAGAAATCAGGACATTAACTTGTGTTTTTATAACAATAAATTGCATTAATAAAACAGACAGGAACAAACTGTGATGGAGCGTCCAGGAGTGATTCCAGCCATGGATCCCACCCCTGAATCCCCCCTCCCCCGACCCCCCCCCCCGAACCCTCCCCCCCAGACCCCCCCCCTTTACCTCCCCCCGAACCCTCCCCCGACACCCCCCCTTACCTCCCCCCGAACCCCCCCGAACCCTCCCCCGACCCCCCCCTTTACCTCCCCCCGAACCCTCCCCCGACCCCCCCCTTACCTCCCCCCGAACCCCCCCGAACCCTCCCCCGACACCCCCCCTTACCTCCCCCCGAACCCCCCCAAACCCTCCCCCGACCCCCCCCTTTACCTCCCCCCGAACCCTCCCCCGACATCCCCCCTTACCTCCCCCTGACCCCCCCTTTACCTCCCCCCAAACCCTCCCCCGACACCCCCCCCCGAACCCCCCCTTACCTCCCCCTTACCTCCCCCGGACCCCCCCCACGAACCCTCCCCCTACCCCCCCTTACCTCCCCCTTACCTCCCCCCAGAACCCCCCCTTACCTCCCCCCACCACCCCTTACCTCCCCCGACCCCTCCTCTGATCCCCCTCCTCAAACCCCCCTTACCTCGTTCCACCCCCTCCCTTATCTCCCCCGACCCCCCCCACCACCCCCCTCCCTTATCTCCCCCGACCCCCCCCCCCCACCACCCCCCTCCCTTATCTCCCCCGACCCCCCCCCACCACCCCCTCCCTTATCTCCCCCGACCCCCCCCCCACACCACCCCCCTGCCCTTCCCTCCCTCTCCCCCCTCTCCCCCCTCAGCCCCAGACCACCCACCCTGGGGCAATCAGATGGAATCCTGACCCCACAGGAGCAGGTTACCTGTACCGACTCTCCCACAGAGTGTCTCACCCCCTCCCTCAAACCCGAAACATCCCCCCCCAAACTTACACCTTTGGACACTAAGGGGCAATGTAGAATGGCCAATCCACCCTCACCCACATATCTGTGGAGTGTGGGAGGAAACCCACGCAGACATGGGGAGAATGTGCAGCTTCCACACAGACAGTGACCCAAGGCTGGGAATCGAACCCGGGTCCCTGGCACTGTGAGGCAGCAGCGCTAATCCACTGTGCCAGCATGTTGTTACCTGAGGGGCTTAATGTGCCCTCGCCCCCTCCGCAATGCCACCCTCCCACTCCACACTGTGGCCCTTTGGCCCTCCCTCCACTCCCATGACCCCCTCTGATCTCTCTGACCCCACACCAGTCTTGACAGCGATGTCAAGGCATCTCTTCACCTGCCCGCCATTTTGCCCCCACTCCCCCCCCAGCTTTGCCTCATTACCTCTCCCCCTCTCTCTGTCCCCCCTTTCCCCTCCCCACCATGTGAATCAGAGCGCAGGATTGGAGTTATACTGCAGTACGCAGTACGACACTGCCACTCGCAGGGAGCTGCCTGTAACTACAAGCAGAAAAATGTCTTCCTTTGCAACCCGTTCCCCAACCTCCCCCCCCCCCACTCCCCTGCCACCAACCACCCCTCCATCCCGTTACCCATCCTCAGCTCCTGCCAGCGTGCACCCACCACCCCGAAACCCCTGAGCCCGCCCCTCCCCCCGGTCAGGCCGGCTATTCCCCCGCGGAGTGCGTCACAGCCCCTCCCCGTCCCCGCGTTCTCGCTCGCCGCTGTGATGTCAGAATGTCGTCGATCTGAATCAAAATATTTAGTTTTCAACGGGTCGGAAGATTCCGGAACCTGCCCCACCACCACACACCACCCCCCCCCACCCCTGCCATCCACACTCCCCCACCGCCCACAGAGGAATCTGTTTAAGGAACTTCTGAGTGTTTACTTCTGAAGTTGTTCTGCTGCAGGAGTGAACACAGACTGAAGGTGAGCGGGGGGGGGTGGGGAACGACAGGCGAGGGGGTGCCGATGGGCAGGAGAGGGACAACAGGCTGGGGAGGTGGGGGGAGAAGCTTCCTGGGGCGTTCGGTCGCTGGGCAGCGAGGGGGATCCCACAAATTCTATTTAAAACCCGTTCTGAATGTTCTGCTTCCCTGGGGGAGATTTCTGGACACAAACTGGCCGCTTGTATCCCCCCCACTGCGCCCCCACCCCCCCACCACTGCCCCCACCCCCCCACCACCACCCCCACCCCGGGTTACAACAGTGACTGCGCTTTCACATATCCAGAGGCAATCTTTCAATTCATCTCTCACACAAGTGTTTTTATTCATGTTTTTTTTAAATTTTATTTATTTATTCGCGTCACAAGTAAGGCTTACATTAACACTGCAATGAAGTGACTGTGAAAATCCCCCAGTCGCCCACACTCTGGCGCCTGTTCGGGTTACACTGAGGGAGAATTTAGCACAGCCCAATGCACCCTAACCAGCACGTCTTTCAGACTGTGGGAGGAAACCGGAGCATCCGGAGGAAACCCACACAGACATGGGGAGAATGTGCAGATTCCACACAGTGACCCAAAAGCGGGAATCGAACCCGGGTCCCTGGTGCTGTGAGGCAGCAGCGCTAACCCACTGTGTCACCGTGCCGCTGGGATTGAACCCGGGTCCCTGTGAGGCAGCAGCGCTAACCCACTGTGTCACCATGCCGCTGGGATTGAACCCGGGTCCCTGTGAGACAGCAGCGCTAACCCACTGTGTCACCGTGCCGCTGGGATTGAACCCGGGTCCCTGTGAGACAGCAGCGCTAACCCACTGTGTCACCGTGCCGCTGGGATTGAACCCGGGTCCCTGTGAGACAGCAGCGCTAACCCACTGTGTCACCGTGCCGCTGGGATTGAACCCGGGTCCCTGTGAGGCAGCAGCGCTAACCCACTGTGTCACCGTGCCGCTGGGATTGAACCCGGGTCCCTGGCGCTGTGAGGCAGCAGCGCTAACCCACTGTGTCACCGTGCCGCTGGGATTGAACCCGGGTCCCTGTGAGGCAGCAGCGCTAACCCACTGTGTCACCGTGCCGCTGGGATTGAACCCGGGTCCCTGTGAGACAGCAGCGCTAACCCACTGTGTCACCGTGCCGCTGGGATTGAACCCGGGTCCCTGTGAGGCAGCAGCGCTAACCCACTGTGTCACCGTGCCGCTGGGATTGAACCCGGGTCCCTGGCGCTGTGAGGCAGCAGCGCTAACCCACTGTGTCACCGTGCCGCTGGGATTGAACCTGGGTCCCTGGCGCTGTGAGGCAGCAGCGCTAACCCACTGTGTCACCGTGCCGCTGGGATTGAACCCGGGTCCCTGTGAGGCAGCAGCGCTAACCCACTGTGTCACCGTGCCGCTGGGATTGAACCCGGGTCCCTGGCGCTGTGAGACAGCAGCACTAACCCACTGTGTCACCCAGTGTGTGTGTGTGGGCGCCGCTGGCTGGGCCAGTGTTTATTGCCCATCCCTAGTTGCCCCTGGAGGGCAGTTGAGAGTCACCCACATTGCTGTGTCTCTGGAGTCACATGTAGGCCAGACCGGGATAAGGACGGCAGATTTCCTTCCCTAAAGGGAACCAGATGGGTTTTTCCCACAATTGACAATGGTTGTCAGTGTCATTGAGACTAGTTTCATAATTCTAGAGTTTATTCACTGAATTTAAATTCCACCATAAAACCTGGTGGGATTTCATAGCATCATGGCCAATCCCCCCTAACCTACACATCTTTGGACACTAAGAGACAATTTAGCATGGCCAATCCCCCTAACCTGCACATCTTTGGACACTAAGGGGCAATTTAGCATGGCCAATCCCCCCTAACCTACACATCTTTGGACACTAAGAGACAATTTAGCATGGCCAATCCCCCTAACCTGCACATCTTTGGACACTAAGGGGCAATTTAGCATGGCCAATCCCCCTAACCTACACATCTTTGGACACTAAGGGACAATTTAGCATGGCCAATCCACCCTAACCTGCACATCTTTGGACACTAAGGGACAATTTAGCATGGCCAATCCCCCCTAACCTACACATCTTTGGACACTAAGGGACAATTTAGCATGGCCAATCCACCCTAACCTACACATCTTTGGACACTAAGGGGCAATTTAGCATGGCCAATCCACCCTAACCTACACATCTTTGGACACTAAGGGACAATTTAGCATGGCCAATCCACCCTAACCTGCACATCTTTGGACACTAAGGGACAATTTAGCATGGCCAATCCCCCCTAACCTACACATCTTTGGACACTAAGGGACAATTTAGCATGGCCAATCCACCCTAACCTACACATCTTTGGACACTAAGGGACAATTTAGCATGGCCAATCCACCCTAACCTACACATCTTTGGACACTAAGGGGCAATTTAGCATGGCCAATCCACCCTAACCTGCACATCTTTGGACACTAAGGGACAATTTACCATGGCCAATCCACCCTAACCTGCACATCTTTGGACACTAAGGGACAATTTACCATGGCCAATCCACCCTAACCTACACATCTTTGGACACTAAGGGACAATTTACCATGGCCAATCCACCCTAACCTACACATCTTTGGACACTAAGGGACAATTTAGCATGGCCAATCCCCCTAACCTACACATCTTTGGAGTGTGGGAGGAACCTGGAGGGGGTGGGGGGAGGGGTGGTGAGTGGGTAGGTGCTGGATGGGAGTTGGGGGGCAGTGGGTGGGAGTGGGGAGGTGTTGTGGAGAGGCAGGCGATGAATTGGACAGGTTGTGGGTGTTACCCTCCCACCCCTCCCGAGTGTAACGTCTGTTTATCTCTCCCCCCCCACCCCCCCACCCTCCGGCCGGTGGCCCAGATGGAGTTTGTGACCGGTTACCGGGATCACCTGATCGATTTCTCGGAGCTGATATTTCAGTGGTATCGGAAGTACGTTCTGGAGCGGGGACAGGGACCGGGAGACACCGAGGCCTGGAGGAAGAGGAAGGAATGTGCGGTGAGGAAGCTGACAGCAAACGGATCCGTCTGGACCCTCCACGCCATCCGGAATTCCCGGACTGCCCTGACGGTGGAGAATCCGGCTCAGCAAATCCAGGAACGGTTCTACAATGACGAAGCTCTCTCGCTCCGAGACCTGGAGAAATACATCAGCTTTGTGAACCTGGAGGAAGAGGAGGAGGAAGAACTAGGTCAGTTTAACTAGTTAACCAGTACTCACCCGGGGAAACTGGTTAAACATTACTCATCAGGGTACTGACTGAGTTAAACTAGTTAAATTAGTTAAACATTACTCACTGGTACTGACCTGTGTAAACCACCAGTTTCACTCAGCTCATTAAACTAGTTAAATATTACTCATCCCTACTGACCTAGTTAAACTAGTTAAACATACACCACTACTGACCTGTCGGTCAAACTAGTTAAACATTACTCGCCAGTACTGATGTAGTTAAGCTAGTTCAACATTATTCACTGCTACTGAACTGGGTAAACTAATTAAGTATTATACGTGGCTTCTAACCAAGTTAAACTAGTTAAATATTACTCACTGCTACTGACCTGTTAAATCAGTTCAACATTTCTCACTACTGCTGAGCTGTTGGTTAAACTAGTTAAGTATTACTCAGTTCAACTGACCTGTTAGTTAAACATTACGTGCTGTGTCTGACCTGCTAGTTAAACTAGTTAAATATAACACAGTGCAACTGACCTGTTAGTTAAATTAGTTAAATATTACACACTGTGACTGACCGGTTAGATAAACTAGTTAAGTATTATACACTGTGACTGACCTGTCAGTTAAACTAGTTAAATTTTACACACTGTGACTGACCAGTTAGTTAAACATTACACACTGTGACTGATCTGTTAGTTAAACTAGTTAGACATTACACACTGTGACTGACCTGTTAGTTAAACTAGTTAGATATTACACACTGTGACTGACCAGTTAAACTAGTTAAATATTACACACTGTGACTGACCTAGAAGTTAAACTAGTTAAATATTACACACTGTGACTGACCAGTTAGTTAAACTAGTTAAATTTTACACACTGTGACTGACCAGTTAGTTAAACATTACACACTGTGACTGACCTGTTAGTTAAACTAGTTAAATGTTACACACTGTGACTGACCTGTCAGTTAAACTAGTTAGATATTACACACTGTGACTGACCAGTTAGTTAAACTAGTTAAATGTTACACACTGTGACTGACCTAGAAGTTAAACTAGTTAAATATTACACACTGTGACTGACCTGTTAGTTAAACTAGTTAGATATTACACACTGTGACTGACCAGTTAGTTAAACTAGTTAAATTTTACACACTGTGACTGACCAGTTAGTTAAACATTACACACTGTGACTGACCAGTTAGTTAAACTAGTTAAATGTTACACACTGTGACTGACCTGTCAGTTAAACTAGTTAGATATTACACACTGTGACTGACCTGTCAGTTAAATTAGTTAAATATTCCACACTGTGACTGACCTGTCAGTTAAACTAGTTAAATATTACACACTGTGACTGATCTGATAGTTAAACTAGTTAAATATTCCACACTGAGACTGTCCAGTTAGTTAAACTAGTTAAATATTACACACTGTGACTGACCTGTTAGTTAAACTAGTTAAATATTCCACACTGTGACTGACCAGTTAGTTAAACTAGTTAAATATTACACACTGTGACTGACCTGTTAGTTAAACTAGTTAAATATTACACACTGTGACTGATCTGATAGTTAAACTAGTTAAATATTCCACACTGAGACTGTCCAGTTAGTTAAACTAGTTAAATATTACACACTGTGACTGACCTGTTAGTTAAACTAGTTAAATATTCCACACTGTGACTGACCAGTTAGTTAAACTAGTTAAATATTACACACTGTGACTGACCTGTTAGTTAAACTAGTTAAATATTACACACTGTGACTGATCTGATAGTTAAACTAGTTAAATATTCCACACTGAGACTGTCCAGTTAGTTAAACTAGTTAAATATTACACACTGTGACTGACCTGTTAGTTAAACTAGTTAAATATTCCACACTGTGACTGACCAGTTAGTTAAACTACTTAAATATTCCACACTGTGACTGACCAGTTAGTTAAACTAGTTAAATATTCCACACTGTGACTGACCAGTTAGTTAAACTACTTAAATATTCCACACTGTGACTGACCAGTTAGTTAAACTAGTTAAATATTCCACACTGTGACTGACCAGTTAGTTAAACTACTTAAATATTCCACACTGTGACTGACCAGTTAGTTAAACTAGTTAAATATTCCACACTGTGACTGAGCAGCTTTCCCTGAAATGTAACCAGCTTTCTGTGATTTCTGATTTTTTTCTCCCTCGCCCCCCCAATCCCCCCTCCCCCACAAACCCCTCCATCCCCCTCCCCCCCAACCCCCCCTCCCCCCCAATCCCCCCTCCCCCCCAAACCCCTCCATCCCCCCTGCCCCCCAATCCCCCCTCCCCCCCAATCCCCCCTAAACCCCCCTCCCCCTGCCCCCCAATCCCCCCTAAACCCCCCTCCCCCTGCCCCCCAATCCCCCCTCCCCCCAACCCCCCCCAATTCCCCCCTCCCCCCGAAACCCCCCCTACCCCCTGCCCCCCAATCCGCTCTCCCCCCCAACTCCCCCCTAAACACCCCTCCCCCCAAAACCCCCCTCCCCCAATAACCTTCCCCCCCCACAATCGCCCCTCTCCCCCCGAATTCCTCTTCCCCAATCCCCTCCCACCTCCTCATCCTCACTGCCTCACTGCATTCACTATGACCTCCCCTTCCCCACCTCCCCCTATTGTCCAAACTCCCCCCATCTCCCCCCCCCTCCTCTCTCTGCCTCTCCCCCCTCGGAACCCCCTCCATCTCTCTCTCGGTCCCTCCCCCGTTCTCCCTCGGTCCTCCTTCTCTCTTACTCGCTCCTTCCCTCACTCTCCCCTCGGTCCCTCCCTTCCCTTTCTCTCCCTCCTTCACTTGTTCCCTCTCCCTCGCTCCCTCCTCCCGCTCCCTCGGTCCCTCTGTCCCTCCCTCACTATCCCTGCAGCTACGCAGCATGACCATTTTATCCACGTTGACAGCCTGCTCCTGTTAACTGATGATGATGGTTCTGTGATGGGTCTGGATTTCACTCTGAGCAGCGAGGGACCCCCACTCACAGCCACCCAGCTGGCAATGAAAATCTACGACCTGCTGTGCCAGGGCATCACCTTCCCAATGTGTGGCTCGGACCCCCAGAGACCCCGACAGCTCACCCTCGGGGACGAAGATATCCAGAGGTGGGTGTCCACTCCAAAACTTAACCCAAAAATACTGTCCCCCCCATCAAACACTCCCAGGACAGGTACACCACAGGGTTAGATACAGAGTAAAGCTCCCTCTACACTGTCCCCCCATCAAACACTCCCAGGACAGGTACAGCACGGGGTTAGATACAGAGTAAAGCTCCCTCTACACTGTCCCCCCATCAAACACTCCCAGGACAGGTACAGCACGGGGTTAGATACAGAGTAAAGCTCCCTCTACACTGTCCCCATCAAACACTCCCAGGACAGGTACAGCACGGGGTTAGATACAGAGTAAAGCTCCCTCTACACTGTCCCCCCATCAAACACTCCCAGGACAGGTACAGCACAGGGTTAGGTACAGAGTAAAGCTCCCTCAACACTGTCCCCATCAAACACTCCCAGGACAGGTACAGCACGGGGTTAGATACAGAGTAAAGCTCCCTCTACACTGTCCCCCCATCAAACACTCCCAGGACAGGTACAGCACGGGGTTAGATACAGAGTAAAGCTCCCTCTACACTGTCCCCCCATCAAACACTCCCAGGACAGGTACAGCATAGGGTTAGATACAGAGTAAAGCTCCCTCTACACTGTCCCCCCATCAAACACTCCCAGGACAGGTACAGCACGGGGTTAGATACAGAGTAAAGCTCCCTCTACACTGTCTGTTGTTCTTTCTGTGTAGGATCCTGAAGCCAATGGTTCTGAAGTTGGGAGTGCGAAGTACGAGGGTGCTATACCAATGCAACACTCCGAGGAATCTGACCTTCCGCTCCAGCCGAGTGAAGGCCTGTCACGTGTGTAAGAAACATAGTTTTGGGACGACACTTTCAGCATGGTAAGGCCAAGGATTCGAGCGTAGCCGTGCTCAGTGCTGTGTCCAGTCAGATCCTGGGCCTGCAGGCTGGGCCTGGACTCCCTGAGAAAGGACACAGCCCACCGACTGCTCCAATTCCTGAAGGGTGAAGGGAGAACCCTGCCCCCAACCGCCTGGACAGCAGGGCCCGGTCCCCAGGGACAGCAGGGCCCCGGTCCCCCAGAAACAGCAGGGCCTGGTCCCCCAGGGACAGCAGGGCCCGGTCCCCCAGAGACAGCAGGGCCCCGGTCCCCCAGAGACAGCAGGGCCCCGGTCCCCCAGGGACAGCAGGGCCCCGGTCCCCCAGGGACAGCAGGGCCCCGGTCCCCCAGAGACAGCAGGGCCCCGGTCCCCCAGAGACAGCAGGGCCCCGGTCCCCCAGGGACAGCAGGGCCCCGGTCCCCCAGGGACAGCAGGGCCCCGGTCCCCCAGAGACAGCAGGGCCCCGGTCCCCCAGGGACAGCAGGGCCCCGGTCCCCCAGAGACAGCAGGGCCCCGGTCCCCCAGAGACAGCAGGGCCCCGGTCCCCCAGAGACAGCAGGGCCCGGTCCCCCAGGGACAGCAGGGCCCCGGTCCCCCGGAGACAGCAGGGCCCGGTCCCCCAGGGACAGCAGGGCCCCGGTCCCCCAGGGACAGCAGGGCCCGGTCCCCCAGGGACAGCAGGGCCCCGGTCCCCCGGAGACAGCAGGGCCCGGTCCCCCGGAGACAGCAGGGCCCGGTCCCCCAGGGACAGCAGGGCCCCGGTCCCCCAGGGACAGCAGGGCCTGGTTCCTCAGGGACAGCAGGGCCCGGTCCCCCAGGGTGAGCAGGGCCCGGTCCCCCAGGGACAGCAGGGCCCCGGTCCCCCTGAGACAGCAGGGCCTGGTCCCCCAGAGACAGCAGGGCCCGGTCCCCCAGAGACAGCAGGGCCCTGGTCCCCCAGGGACAGCAGGGCCCGGTCCCCCAGGGACAGCAGGGCCCCGGTCCCCCAGGGACAGCAGGGCCCCGGTCCCCCAGAGACAGCAGGGCCCGGTCCCCCAGGGACAGCAGGGCCCCGGTCCCCCAGGGACAGCAGGGCCCCGGTCCCCCAGAGACAGCAGGGCCCCGGTCCCCCAGGGACAGCAGGGCCTGGTTCCTCAGGGACAGCAGGGCCCGGTCCCCCAGGGTGAGCAGGGCCCGGTCCCCCAGGGACAGCAGGGCCCCGGTCCCCCTGAGACAGCAGGGCCAGGTCCCCCAGAGACAGCAGGGCCCGGTCCCCCAGAGACAGCAGGGCCCTGGTCCCCCAGGGACAGCAGGGCCCGGTCCCCCAGGGACAGCAGGGCCCCGGTCCCCCAGGGACAGCAGGGCCCCGGTCCCCCAGGGACAGCAGGGCCCCGGTCCCCCAGGGACAGCAGGGCCCCGGTCCCCCAGGGACAGCAGGGCCCGGTCCCCCAGGGTGAGCAGGGCCCGGTCCCCCAGGGTGAGCAGGGCCCCGGTCCCCCAGGGTGAGCAGGGCCCCGGTCCCCCAGGGTGAGCAGGGCCCCGGTCCCCCAGGGTGAGCAGGGCCCGGTCCCCCAGGGTGAGCAGGGCCCCGGTCCCCCAGGGTGAGCAGGGCCCGGTCCCCCAGGGTGAGCAGGGCCCGGTCCCCCAGGGTGAGCAGGGCCCCGGTCCCCCAGGGTGAGCAGGGCCCGGTTCCCCCAGAGACAGCAGGGCCCGGTCCCCCAGGGTGAGCAGGGCCCCGGTCCCCCAGGGTGAGCAGGGCCCCGGTCCCCCAGGGTGAGCAGGGCCCCGGTCCCCCAGGGTGAGCAGGGCCCGGTCCCCCAGGGTGAGCAGGGCCCCGGTCCCCCAGGGTGAGCAGGGCCCGGTCCCCCAGGGTGAGCAGGGCCCGGTCCCCCAGGGTGAGCAGGGCCCGGTCCCCCAGGGTGAGCAGGGCCCGGTCCCCCAGGGTGAGCAGGGCCGGTCCCCCAGGGTGAGCAGGGCCCCGCTCTGACAGGGACGGCCAAGCTAACCCTACCTAAATGAAGCCTGGTGGCCCAGTGGTTGGCGCTGCTGCCTCACAGCAGGGACCATGCTATGAAACTTTCGGTGTATAACGATTTGCTCCCAAGCTCGGGATCTATAGTCCCAGAGTACAAGTACAATCACACCTCCTGGGGGTGGGGGTCTACACTGAGGATGTGCCGGTGTTGGAGAACCCCCCCCCCCCACCAGTGAACCCGTCACTCCCTCCCCACTCTGGTCCCCGTCTCCGGCCATTCCTGCCCTGACCCCACCCCCAGCTCGGGGTTATTTTGGGATTGGAGGAAGGGGGGGTGGGGAGGTGGCGTTCCCAGCTGGGGTCTGTCCAGGGGTCTGTGTTACAGGGAGAGGGGACAGGCCGGGGAGCACCGCCCGGACACTCCCGCAGAGCCTAACCTCCCTCGGGAGCATTCCCAGCGTTCCGGGATCCTGATCTCAGGCCGGAGACCCCGGGGAGGGGTCCCGATTACCACGGGCACCCTAACGGATGTGGGGCTTGGGGGGGAGCCATGGTCTGTTGACCTGGACTGGGGAATTCCTGGCCTGGGGGGGTGGGGGTGGGGTGGGGTGGGGTTAGCCTAAATCACCCACCCTGGGTGAGGGGTGACCCTCCACCGCCTGTGGTTCGGACAGTCGGTGGGGGGTCACCTCGCTGCAGAGGTGAGTGAGTCAGCCTGAGGGAGCCTCGGGTGAGGTATATCCCCCTTCCTTCCCTCAGTGAGTGACTCTGGAACCGTACGGCACAGATCCCCATATCTCCCGGTGAAGTGTCCGGCTTTTCCCTGCAAAAACAGTGAGGTTATGTTGCAGCTGTATAAGGTGCTGGTGAGGCCACACCTGGAGTACTGTGTACAGTTTTGGTCTCCTTACTTGAGAAAGGATATACTGGCACTGGAGGGGGTGCAGAGGAGATTCACTAGGTTGATTCCGGAGTTGAGAGGGTTGGCTTATGAGGAGAGACTGAGGCGATACTCATTGGAATTCAGAAGAATGAGGGGAGATCTTATAGAAGTATATTAGATTATGAAGGGAATAGATAAGATAGAAGCAGGGAAGTTGTTTCCACTGGCGGGTGAAACTAGGACTAGGGGGCATGGCCTCAAAATAAGGGGGAGCAGATTTAGGTTTGAGTTGAGGAGGAACTTCTTCACACAAAGGGTTGTGAATCTGTGGAATTTCCTGCCCAGTTGAGGCTCCCTCATTGAATGTTTTTAAGACGGGGATAGATAGATTTTTGAACAGTAAAGGAATTAAGGGTTATGGTGAGCGGGCGGGTAAGTGGAGCTGAGTCCATGAAAAGACCAGCCATGATCTTATTGAATGGGGGAGCAGGCTCGAGGGGCCGAATGGCCCACTCCTGCTCCTAGTTCTGATGTTCTCCTCTGCCATGTCTCTCCCACAGCGAGCGGTGTAAAGCTGTCCTGTACTGTTCGGAGAACTGCGAGCGACTGGACTGGAACAAAACCCCCGAATACGGAAACCACCAGTTCTGGTGTGAGAAACTGCAGGAGTACATGACCCACAGAGAGTCCCTGGCACAGTTCCCCTTCACATTCACCGCAGGTACAGAGTGAACCCACAGAGAGTCCCTGGCACAGTTCCCCATCACACTCACCGCAGGTACAGAGTGAACCCACAGAGAGTCCCTGGCACAGTTCCCCATCACACTCACCGCAGGTACAGAGTGAACCCACAGAGAGTCCCTGGCACAGTTCCCCATCACATTCACCGCAGGTACAGAGTGAACCCGCAGAGTCCCTGGCACAGTTCCCGATCACACTCACCGCAGGTACAGAGTGAACCCACACAGAGTCCCTGGCACAGTTCCCCGTCACACTCACCGCAGGTACAGAGTGAACCCACAGAGAGTCCCTGGCACAGTTCCCCATCACACTCACCGCAGGTACAGAGTGAACCCACAGAGAGTCCCTGGCACAGTTCCCCATCACACTCACCGCAGGTACAGAGTGAACCCGCAGAGAGTCCCTGGCACAGTTCCCGATCACACTCACCGCAGGTACAGAGTGAACCCACACAGAGTCCCTGGCACAGTTCCCCGTCACACTCACCGCAGGTACAGAGTGAACCCACAGAGAGTCCCTGGCACAGTTCCCCTTCACACTCACCGCAGGTACAGAGTGAACCCACAGAGAGTCCCTGGCACAGTTCCCCTTCACATTCACCGCAGGTACAGAGTGAACCCACAGAGAGTCCCTGGCACAGTTCCCCATCACACTCACCGCAGGTACAGAGTGAACCCACAGAGAGTCCCTGGCACAGTTCCCCATCACACTCACCGCAGGTACAGAGTGAACCCGCAGAGAGTCCCTGGCACAGTTCCCCTTCACATTCACCGCAGGTACAGAGTGAACCCACAGAGAGTCCCTGGCACAGTTCCCCTTCACATTCACCGCAGGTACAGAGTGAACCCACAGAGAGTCCCTGGCACAGTTCCCCATCACACTCACCGCAGGTACAGAGTGAACCCACAGAGAGCCCCTGGCACAGTTCCCCATCACATTCACCGCAGGTACAGAGTGAACCCACAGAGAGTCCCTGGCACAGTTCCCCTTCACATTCACCGCAGGTACAGAGTGAACCCACAGAGAGTCCCTGGCACAGTTGCCCATCACACTCACCGCAGGTACAGAGTGAACCCACAGAGAGTCCCTGGCACAGTTGCCCATCACACTCACCGCAGGTACAGAGTGAACCCACAGAGAGTCCCTGGCACAGTTCCCCATCACACTCACCGCAGGTACAGAGTGAACCCACAGAGAGTCCCTGGCACAGTTCCCCATCACACTCACCGCAGGTACAGAGTGAACCCACAGAGAGTCCCTGGCACAGTTCCCCATCACACTCACCGCAGGTACAGAGTGAACCCACAGAGAGTCCCTGGCACAGTTGCCCATCACACTCACCGCAGGTACAGAGTGAACCCACAGAGAGTCCCTGGCACAGTTCCCCATCACACTCACCGCAGGTACAGAGTGAACCCACAGAGAGTCCCTGGCACAGTTCCCCATCACACTCACCGCAGGTACAGAGTGAACCCACAGAGAGTCCCTGGCACAGTTCCCCATCACACTCACCGCAGGTACAGAGTGAACCCACAGAGAGTCCCTGGCACAGTTCCCCATCACACTCACCGCAGGTACAGAGTGAACCCACAGAGAGTCCCTGGCACAGTTCCCCGTCACATTCACCGCAGGAACAGAGTGAACCCACAGAGAGTCCCTGGCACAGTTCCCCATCACACTCACCGCAGGTACAGAGTGAACCCACAGAGAGTCCCTGGCACAGTTCCCCATCACACTCACCGCAGGTACAGAGTGAACCCACAGAGAGTCCCTGGCACAGTTCCCCATCACACTCACCGCAGGTACAGAGTGAACCCGCAGAGAGTCCCTGGCACAGTTCCCCATCACACTCACCGCAGGTACAGAGTGAACCCACAGAGAGTCCCTGGCACAGTTCCCCGTCACATTCACCGCAGGTACAGAGTGAACCCACAGAGAGTCCCTGGCACAGTTCCCCGTCACATTCACCGCAGGTACAGAGTGAACCCACAGAGAGTCCCTGGCACAGTTCCCCGTCACACTCACCGCAGGTACAGAGTGAACCCACAGAGAGTCCCTGGCACAGTTCCCCATCACACTCACCGCAGGTACAGAGTGAACCCACAGAGAGTCCCTGGCACAGTTCCCCGTCACATTCACCGCAGGTACAGAGTGAACCCACAGAGAGTCCCTGGCACAGTTCCCCGTCACATTCACCGCAGGTACAGAGTGAACCCACAGAGAGTCCCTGGCACAGTTCCCCATCACATTCACCGCAGGTACAGAGTGAACCCACAGAGAGTCCCTGGCACAGTTCCCCATCACACTCACCGCAGGTACAGAGTGAACCCACAGAGAGTCCCTGGCACAGTTCCCCATCACACTCACCGCAGGTACAGAGTGAACCCACAGAGAGTCCCTGGCACAGTTCCCCATCACACTCACCGCAGGTACAGAGTGAACCCACAGAGAGTCCCTGGCACAGTTCCCCATCACACTCACCGCAGGTACAGAGTGAACCCACAGAGAGTCCCTGGCACAGTTCCCCATCACACTCACCGCAGGTACAGAGTGAACCCACAGAGAGTCCCTGGCACAGTTCCCCATCACACTCACCGCAGGTACAGAGTGAACCCACAGAGAGTCCCTGGCACAGTTCCCCATCACACTCACCGCAGGTACAGAGTGAACCCACAGAGAGTCCCTGGCACAGTTCCCCATCACACTCACCGCAGGTACAGAGTGAACCCACAGAGAGTCCCTGGCACAGTTCCCCTTCACACTCACCGCAGGTACAGAGTGAACCCACAGAGAGTCCCTGGCACAGTTCCCCGTCACATTCACCGCAGGTACAGAGTGAACCCACAGAGAGTCCCTGGCACAGTTCCCGATCACACTCACCACAGGTACAGAGTGAACCCACAGAGAGTCCCTGGCACAGTTCCCCATCACATTCACCGCAGGTACAGAGTGAACCCACAGAGAGTCCCTGGCACAGTTCCCCATCACACTCACCGCAGGTACAGAGTGAACCCACAGAGAGTCCCTGGCACAGTTCCCCATCACATTCACCGCAGGTACAGAGTGAACCCACAGAGAGTCCCTGGCACAGTTCCCCATCACACTCACCGCAGGTACAGAGTGAACCCACAGAGAGTCCCTGGCACATGTCCCCATCACACTCACCGCAGGTACAGAGTGAACCCACAGAGAGTCCCTGGCACAGTTCCCCATCACATTCACAGCAGGTACGGAGTGAACCCACAGAGAGTCCCTGGCACAGTTCCCCATCACATTCACAGCAGGTACGGAGTGAACCCACAGAGAGTCCCTGGCACAGTTCCCCATCACACTCACCGCAGGTACAGAGTGAACCCACAGAGAGTCCCTGGCACAGTTCCCCATCACATTCACAGCAGGTACGGAGTGAACCCACAGAGAGTCCCTGGCACAGTTCCCCGTCACATTCACCGCAGGTACAGAGTGAACCCACAGAGAGTCCCTGGCACAGTTCCCCGTCACATTCACCGCAGGTACAGAGTGAACCCACAGAGAGTCCCTGGCACAGTTCCCCATCACACTCACCGCAGGTACAGAGTGAACCCACAGAGAGTCCCTGGCACAGTTCCCCATCACATTCACCGCAGGTACAGAGTGAACCCACAGAGAGTCCCTGGCACAGTTCCCCATCACATTCACCGCAGGTACAGAGTGAACCCACAGAGAGTCCCTGGCACAGTTCCCCATCACACTCACCGCAGGTACAGAGTGAACCCACAGAGAGTCCCTGGCACAGTTCCCCATCACACTCACCGCAGGTACAGAGTGAACCCACAGAGAGTCCCTGGCACAGTTCCCCATCACACTCACTGCAGGTACAGAGTGAACCCACAGAGAGTCCCTGGCACAGTTCCCCATCACACTCACCGCAGGTACAGAGTGAACCCACAGAGAGTCCCTGGCACAGTTCCCCTTCACACTCACCGCAGGTACAGAGTGAACCCACAGAGAGTCCCTGGCACAGTTCCCCATCACATTCACAGCAGGTACGGAGTGAACCCACAGAGAGTCCCTGGCACAGTTCCCCATCACACTCACCGCAGGTACAGAGTGAACCCACAGAGAGTCCCTGGCACAGTTCCCCATCACATTCACAGCAGGTACGGAGTGAACCCACAGAGAGTCCCTGGCACAGTTCCCCATCACACTCACCGCAGGTACAGAGTGAACCCACAGAGAGTCCCTGGCACAGTTCCCCATCACACTCACCGCAGGTACAGAGTGAACCCACAGAGAGTCCCTGGCACAGTTCCCCATCACACTCACCGCAGGTACAGAGTGAACCCACAGAGAGTCCCTGGCACAGTTCCCCGTCACACTCACCGCAGGTACAGAGTGAACCCACAGAGAGTCCCTGGCACAGTTCCCCATCACATTCACCGCAGGTACAGAGTGAACCCACAGAGAGTCCCTGGCACAGTTCCCCATCACATTCACCGCAGGTACAGAGTGAACCCACAGAGAGTCCCTGGCACAGTTCCCCTTCACATTCACCGCAGGTACAGAGTGAACCCACAGAGAGTCCCTGGCACAGTTCCCCATCCCACTCACCGCAGGTACAGAGTGAACCCACAGAGAGTCCCTGGCACAGTTCCCCATCACACTCACCGCAGGTACAGAGTGAACCCGCAGAGAGTCCCTGGCACAGTTCCCCTTCACATTCACCGCAGGTACAGAGTGAACCCACAGAGAGTCCCTGGCACAGTTCCCGATCACACTCACCGCAGGTACAGAGTGAACCCACAGAGAGTCCCTGGCACAGTTCCCCATCACACTCACCGCAGGTACAGAGTGAACCCACAGAGAGTCCCTGGCACAGTTCCCCATCCCACTCACCGCAGGTACAGAGTGAACCCACAGAGAGTCCCTGGCACAGTTCCCCATCACACTCACCGCAGGTACAGAGTGATCGCACAGAGAGTCCCTGGCACAGTTCCCCATCACACTCACCGCAGGTACAGAGTGAACCCACAGAGAGTCCCTGGCACAGTTCCCCATCACACTCACCGCAGGTACAGAGTGAACCCACAGAGAGTCCATGGCACAGTTCCCCATCACACTCACCGCAGGTACAGAGTGAACCCACAGAGAGTCCCTGGCACAGTTCCCCATCACATTCACCGCAGGTACAGAGTGAACCCACAGAGAGTCCCTGGCACAGTTCCCCTTCACATTCACCGCAGGTACAGAGTGAACCCACAGAGAGTCCCTGGCACAGTTCCCCATCACACTCACCGCAGGTACAGAGTGAACCCACAGAGAGTCCCTGGCACAGTTCCCCTTCACATTCACCGCAGGTACAGAGTGAACCCACAGAGAGTCCCTGGCACAGTTCCCCATCCCACTCACCGCAGGTACAGAGTGAACCCACAGAGAGTCCCTGGCACAGTTCCCCATCACACTCACCGCAGGTACAGAGTGAACCCACAGAGAGTCCCTGGCACAGTTCCCCTTCACATTCACCGCAGGTACAGAGTGAACCCACAGAGAGTCCCTGGCACAGTTCCCCGTCACACTCACCGCAGGTACAGAGTGAACCCACAGAGACTCCCTGGCACAGTTCCCCATCACATTCACAGCAGGTACAGAGTGAACCCACAGAGAGTCCCTGGCACAGTTCCCCGTCACACTCACCGC